>NC_068938.1:203529376-203697036 GCF_016801865.2 Culex pipiens pallens
GGTCGCTGCAATATGGTCCGATTTTCAATGCTGAAAACTGAAAGCTTTGTTAAAATTTTCTACTCGTCTCATTAAAAATTATTTCGAAAATGTTTTTCGTTCAGTAAAAAATATTTAAAAATTTTGTAATCAAGAATTACTTTTGGAATGGGCAAAAATCACTTATGTTATGTTGTTGGTTTTTTTTTGTAGTATTTTTTACTTCTCTTGCCAAATCCAACGTTAGAATATCCAGTAACATCAAATAGACTATACCTAATACAAATCATAGTTGGAAGGACCTCCAAAACTCTTTTACGTTATAGGAATAACAAAATTGTGAATGGGTGATTTACTCATAATATTAATTTAATTTATTTAAATTGAAATTTCGGGCTAGTTTTTTGAATTTTTTTAAATATTTTTTTTCTTGAAAATCGGATCATCTCGAGATTTTGGTGATCAAAAACGAAGCTATGTCAACTGCATTCACTAATCGACAAAATATCCTAAACTTCAAACAAAAATCTGAAATCATTCCGTTTAAATGTGCCAGTCCAGAATTCAAATAAAAATATTCAATAAACTTCCCGAACTTCCAAGGTCAGTCATCTGGCATTTTCTTTCATTTTCTCCCCCTCCAAAACTCAATAAACTTTACTGCCCAAAATGCAAAGAGTCACACTTCCGATATATACTGGCCGGCACACTGGCAGCCCCCTTCCGAGAGCTACAACACAACAGCTGTTCTAGTCATTTGGCCTTTAGGAAAAGTCGATGACAACCACCGCGACCCACCCCACCCTGAAAAAGTGCCGGTCGTAAAAATCGAAGGGACACTCTCTTTCTCCTTCGACCATCGTCGTCGTCGCAGAGTCAGTGGTCTGAAAGGAAAATATCGATTTTCCTCTCGATGTTGGACGGCCCAGATTCCTTCTGGGTTGTGCGCCTTTTTTCTGCAGTTTACTTGGAAGTATTAAAAAAAATTGAGTGCTGGAATTACAGTTTTTGTTCTCTGTTTCCAAATTTAGGGGTGGGGTGAAAATTCGTCTCGCAAACAAATTTGTAGAAAATTGGAAAGGGGAGCCCACTGCTATTGTTGTTTTTCCCTGTAAAAGTGAGGGAGGGGAGGGATTTTTTTTGCTGGCTCAACTGTCCAGAAGTAACATGAAACTTTGGCGCGCTGCGATGATGAACACAATTTTTTTTTAACGGAGTTCTGGTGGCCGGTTTTCGGAACCTGGTGGAAAATGGGGAGAGTGGGGGGAAGGTCACTCTTCGCCGGTTGGAACACGAGACAGGAAAATCCATTTTTATGTGCGCTGAAAGTTGAATGAAAGGTTGATGGCTTGTTGCTGGAGAGGAGGGCGGTGCGGTGTTTTGAGCCAGCTTTTAATTCGTTGGAAATTTGAAGAGCCTTCCTTCGAGAGGTGACAGGCTGTCAAGTGCGTTTTAATTGGCAGAGTTTTGCGGGAATGGAGAGTTGTTGCAAATTTTTCATGGGAAAAGTTGAGCCTTTTAATGATCAGGATCAGTAAATGACTTTGACACGTTGTAAAGTTTGATAAGTTGAATTTTAGTATTATCAAAAAAAATAAAATTTCTCAGGTTACCAGCTCAAATTAAATTTAAACAAATTGGAAATAAATCCATTTCATTAACCTGATTGAAGGTTTGACATCGTTACAAAAAGTATAAACTCTTGTAAATTTCTAGAAAACTTTCTTTTTTTTTACAAAATCAAGATAACTCGAGAGGGACATCTTATCACAAGCTTCGTAATTACTCGGACTCATCCGTTCCTGTCTGTCACAATCCTGCAAAAAGAAAAGAAGCCTTTCTCCGGTAGAATTTTTCTCCTTCACCGGCGTCAGCTTACCGTTTCCCATCCCGATAAAGTAATTACTCTGTGTAAATAATTAACCAACGTCCAAGAGAAAGAGTGCTTTTAGCTCAGAAAAAGAGTACGCGCTCCAAACTACTCCGCACTACATTATCTAATTGGTGGCGGTTTTCCTTCTTTCCAGAACTCAGAGTTTTTTTTTTCATCCAACTTTTTCCTCGTTGACGTGTGTCAACGACGCTTTTTTTACCTTCAAAGTTGCCCGAGCTGTCATCACCCGTTCAGCTCGTTATAAAAACATCAGTTTTGTCTTTGACAAGCACACATGATACTGAGGGGCTGGACGGGAAAAAGGGTTCTTCCTGATAGGTGTGTTTTTTTTTCTGCTGTTGAAGCTCAAACAACCGTCAGGAAATTGACCGAACCCTTTCCCTAGAAGGTTTTTTTTTCACAGGGCTTTTTCCCTCCTTAATTAAGTAATCACTCTGGCCATCGTTTCATCGTATTGTGGGGAGTAAGGGTGGGTAGGGCGGATTTATGGGGTGTGTGTTGGGCTAGGGTTTGGTGTGGGTAGGGGGTGGGGTTGGTAGTGGGGTTGCGGGTTTGACCCTTGTGGGGTGGGGGGGGGAGTTGTAACTCTTGTTGGGGGTATATGTTTTCATGGGTTTTGAGGGGGTGGGATCAAGGCATTGTTTGTTTTGGGTTGTTTGGGGTACGTTTTGTCGATTAAGCTTAGCTTTAGATTAGATTAGATTAGATTAGATTAGATTAGATTAGATTAGATTAGATTAGATTAGATTAGATTAGATTAGATTAGATTAGATTAGATTAGATTAGATTAGATTAGATTAGATTAGATTAGATTAGATTAGATTAGATTAGATTAGATTAGATTAGATTAGATTAGATTAGATTAGATTAGCTTAGATTAGATTAGATTAGATTAGATTAGATTAGATTAGATTAGATTAGATTAGATTAGATTAGATTAGATTAGATTAGATTAGATTAGATTAGATTAGATTAGATTAGATTAGATTAGATTCGATTAGATTAGATTAGATTAGATTAGATTAGATTAGATTAGATTAGATTAGATTAGATTAGATTAGATTAGATTCGATTAGATTAGATTAGATTAGATTAGATTAGATTAGATTAGATTAGATTAGATTAGATTAGATTAGATTAGCATTTAATTAGATTAGACTTACGATTCTATCTCAACAACTTACTCAACTCAACTCAACTCAACTCAACTCAACTCAACTCAACTCAACTCAAATAAACTAAACTCAACTCAACTCAACTCAACTCAACTCAACTCAACTCAACTCAACTCAACTCAACTCAACTCAACTCAACTCAACTCAACTCAACTCAACTCAACTCAACTCAACTCAACTCAACTCAACTCAACTCAACTCAACTCAACTCAACTCAACTCAACTCAACTCAACTCAACTCAACTCAACTCAACTCAACTCAACTCAACTCAACTGGTTTTCGCTTTTTTTTGTTTAATGAAGCTCTCAAATAAAAAAAGGAAAATCGATCATATTTCAATAATTAAATGAAGTCTCAGATCGTAAAATTTCCAAGCAACTCATCAACTTCATCATCCGGTGTAACTGAACCCGTTTTGCACTAATGAAATTTGTTTTAAATTTGTTTCCTCAAACCAAACAGAAACCCTTTCCTTGCGATAGCGACCCAGAAAGTTGGTCGCAAAATCAATTTCGTATATGTAAGCACATTTTTCCCTACATGCGTTCCGCTGCAACTTTCTCCGGCGTCGGCAAACTCATAACTTGCCAGTTGCAGTGTAATAACTTTATTCTGAACCCTTTTCGAAAAAATGCGAATAAAAAAAGCTGAAGCGAAAGCAACCTCCGAAACCTTCCGTGCTACCAGACCGTCAAAAAGCAGCTCCCCGTTTTCACGATGCATTTCAGATTTGTGCCAATTTTGCCTGCGGCTCATGGAAAACTTTTTATCAAATTAAAATGACAATGTACAACTCGCTTCGCTTCTTTTCGCTCCAAGGTTTTTCCACTAATAAAAAAGTATCTATTTTTATTTTATTATTTTGTCAAAATTCAGAAATGCATGTTTTAAACTTTGTTTTAAATTTAGAAATATAAACAAAATTTTTAACTGTGACAAATCTGCCAAGCAAAACTTCGTGAATGATTGCCATTATTCCTTCCTGGCCACTGCCGGTTACAACTCCTTGGAGAAAGCTCTCATTCTTCCTCTCTTTAGCCATTCCGTGTAACGACATTGAGGATGACGATGAAGTCTAGCAGACTCGGTGTTTGTCCCCTCCCGGGTAATGGTGGCCGATTGCCGTTATAGGGACATTCCGGTGCACTCTTTCAAATTGAGAGAGGCACCTCGACTTATACTGCTTGAAATAATGATGCTTGAAATTTTAAATTAAATAATTTGCATTAAAAAATGAAGTTTAGTTGAGTTGAGTTGAGTTGAGTTGAGTTGAGTTGAGTTGAGTTGAGTTGAGTTGAGTTGAGTTGAGTTGAGTTGAGTTGAGTTGAGTTGAGTTGAGTTGAGTTGAGTTGAGTTGAGTTGAGTTGAGTTGAGTTGAGTTGAGTTGAGTTGAGTTGAGTTGAGTTGAGTTGAGTCTGATTCAACTCGGCTGTGCTGCCTAATTTTTGACGGAGAAGGATGTTCGGACCCGCCCAAACTTTCCCAATTCTGTGTCAACATTTACGTCAGGGTTGATTTTTAAGCTTCGGCTTCTATTGCTCGAGATTCAGAGGAAGTTTCGCACACACATGCACAGCACATAACATAACGTCACCCGTGCGGAAGTGTAACGATCCGAAATAGTTTGGCACAATTACTGCTAGTTAGCTAGACTCCTCTCGCTCTATAACTTTCTCGTATTTCTGTAGTTGGGGATATCACAAAAGTTTAACGAGTTTTGCTTTCCACTAGAATATGGAGCTTCATGGGACGGTGAAGGTTATTAAATCCCATGTGGACGAAATTTGAATGCAATTTTCCTCATTTTGAAAGTGAACAGAGTACATTTATCTACTTCAAATAAAATTAAATTGGATTTGGTTGAAAGCTCTTCCATAATGGTCAAAGTTTGTAAAGTAAAGTAAAAACCCAAAACACGCTACATATTCAAACAATTCTCAAGAAATATTTGAAAAATGTTTCTCAAACAAGGTACAGAAATGCCTCAAACATTTGCTCTGTCGTACTTGCTCTGACCAATTCCGCACCCCCCCAAAAATCTCCCCCACCCTTAAACGTGTGAAAATGGCACTATTCTGTACGATAAATAATGCACGCCCCAGAAAAGTGGGCCAAGTGGAGCCCACACGGACCTTGTCTCTTTGTGACAACAACCGAAAAAAATAAAATCCCCTCACGAAGAACCAGCCCCATTTCCTCCCAGTCCCCTCCTCCCCTTAACTTGATCGGATTAAAGTGGCGTGTATTTGCATATAAATTTGCGCGCTCCTCACTTCTGGTCCGACTGTCTGTTCGTGTGAGTGGTAAACATTCCCACATCTACAATTCGTTTGGCACTTCGTTCCCTCTCTCACTCTATGTGTGTGTGAACAGAAGGGAGCACGCGAGGTGGTGTGGCTTTCCCAATTTTTCCTCCCTCGGGAGACGGTACCCCTGCTGAAGGGGAGGGCCAAAAACGGCTTTGTTTGTGATTCCTTGCCTGGGGAAAAAGGCTCGGGAAAATCCCAGGGAGCAAACCCGGGCCGACAATGAATCTATTCACCGGGGAGAAAACGAACCAAGTGCAGCGATGCATGAACTTGAACGTTCTGTGTGATCACTGGGTGCAGTTTTTGAGGGGAAGGAAAAGAAGAGAACTAGAAAGAACTTTCGTTGCAACTCCAAGCGATATCTAGACGAACATTTTGGGTTGAGTGCTGTGAAGAGTAGTGATTTTGTAATAAAATACCCAAACATTGTTTAAATTAAAAATTGTTGAAGAAATCAATCTCTTTTCAAGTGCGCTTCATTAGACAAACTGAAATTTTTCAGTTCTATTGTCATTGTGATTTTTATTTTTAAAGAAGACAAAGAAAAAACAATTCTTTTTTAGTACTGGATGCTTGATTTTTTTTAAATTTAATTTTTTTTTTTAAACTAAACGCGAATAGTATTAAAAATATTAAGTTTCTACGAAAACCTTTTCTTTTCTTCGTTTATTTTTTTTTGTACATTTATTGTTTTTATTTTATCAAGTTTGTATCGGTAGTGTTGGGCCTTTTCTTCTAATTCCAATTATTATATTTAGCCCATTTTTTGATTTCTTATATTTTTCTATTCTCTTTTTCGATTGAGAAGTGATTTTCTCATTTTTGTGATTCAAACTTGCTTTTTGGTCACAACATGGTTTGTCAAAGCATAATTTGGTTCATTCTTTTTTTTCATTTTAATTTTGACACGAAAAGTTGGGAATAAATACAGCCAAATTGATCCCAGAACAACACCTAAGGATAATAGCTATTTTTAGCTAGTTTCTGAAGATTCAAAACTTTACCTTTAAAAAACCTCAGCAGCTGTTGCTTATATTTTCTGTAATGTTTTTTTTTGTTTTTTCTCTGTTCTGGCAATTTTAAGCCATTTTTGTCCGCCGGATTTTGTTTTTGTTTTATGGTAGTTTTTTTATAGTTACTTTTCCAATAGTTTGCTTGTTTTGCAGATTTTCTGCTTAAGAGTGATACCAATTTATTTTAAATAATAAAAATCGTAGAGATCTAGCCTGGGATAGTATAATCAATACTGCAAACATATTTTTGCTTAAAATACAGCAATTTTTGGTTAAAACACAGCCATGTTAATTCCAAAAAAATAAAAACATTGACAAAGCCGCGTAAAACAAGTCTGGAAATTTGACCTAAAATTTGTAAGAATTATAATAGTCCTTTTTCCAATGCATTTTAAAATTTAAAAAATATGTCCAATTTCTCAATTATTTTCAAAATGAACAAAAAAAAAACTCGTGACTCACGCCGAAGGAGATTAATATTGCAAATCATTTTTTTTAGTATTGAAAAGGTGGCTTAAGTGTCCTTTTCAAATATATGTGATTTAGAATTTTTCAATTTTAAGTTTTTTTTTAATTATATATTGATGGGGCCACACGGTCATTCACAATGCATAATTATAGGTGAATATTCTAGAAATATTGAGCGCCTCCTTTGAAACACATGGAAAATTTTAGTATTATAATCATCATAAAATCCCTTGGTAAAACATTTTAAAGGTCACGGATTTTTGATAATGACCCCCTAAGCGTCATTTTTACGAAGAAGATAAATGGAGAAACATTGATTTGCAGTAATAATCTCCTTCGTTGAAGTGATATGTTGCATTTTTTCCAACGTCATCACAAAAAAAAATCTTTGCAACAGTGATATCTCCATTTCTTGACTTTATGTTCCTTTTATAATTTTTGAGAATTGCTTGAAAAAATATTGTGATTGTGATTTAATTTTGATAGAACAAAATCAAAATGAGATGACAAATGAAAGTTATAAAATTATTTACGAAACAAAAACAAATAGTGTTGTTTCTTTTACATTATTAGAATACAAACTAACGTTCAGATTTGCTGAATGAGATGCAATTATAATTTCTTCTCTCATTAAATTATACTAATAAGCAATTGCATTTTTAGAAAAAAATGCTTGACACTGCCGGAAATGTGCATATTTTCAAATATCATTTTTAAAGAATTGATGGAAATTTGAAAGATGCAGATTGTAGTTTAAAGTCTAATTCTATTTTTTTCTAGATAATTTTTTTTTGAAATATCATTTTTTTTTAAATTTTTGATGGATAAAAAATATTTGTAGAAAATTGGATAAATAGTTTTCAAGATATCGTCCATTAAAAAAGGGATAAAATGGCGACACCTTCAATCATATTTCTCTTGATCTCAGCAACCAAAGGTCAGATCAACAATGTTAATTATTTGAATTTGAAAGTTTTAGAGATGTACATTTTATAATTTTGGCGCTTGGAAATTTGAACGACGAAAATAACAAATATCTATCTTTACAAAAAATTAGCTTGATTTTAAAAATAGATTCATTATTAAAATCGGTATTTTTTTACTTAAATAAGATGACTTAATATGGAAAGCCTTAATATTTATTTAATATTTAAAGATTTCAAAAAGGGAACATTTATCTTCAGAAATTTATGTTTACTCTACACAGTAAAGAAGTTATAATTTTATGGCTAAATATTCCATTTTTGAGTAATTTTATCTATAAAAAATTAAATCGAAATCACAACGGCCCCTGATTAAAAATTACACATTTTTTACCACAAAGCATTTATGAAAGATTTCTGAACAAAAAAAAAGGTAATTTCACATTAGGATCTGGTTGAAATTTCAATCAGTTTCTGTTGAATTTCACTTTTTTACACATAACTTTAGGTAAAATTACTCATAAGAGAGATTCAACCAACAACATTTTTCATCTTCCCAAAAAAAATAAAAGGTATTAATTTTTCTATCAAAAAAAAAAAAAAGAAAAAATATGTGTAAAAAAGTAAAATTCAACAGAAACTGATAGAAATTTAACATTTCTTAATATATTTAAAATGATTTTTTTTAAACAGTTAATCCAAATACCAAAACGACTCGATAGCCTGTTCGGAAATTTTTAAACTTCAAAATACTGAAATAAGATATTGCTCTTCAGTATTGATATTTCTTTGATCAGTCAGAAACAATAGGGATAATTCTCTACCAACTCACACGAAATCGGGAAAAGTTGCCCCGACCCCTCTTCGATTTGCGTGAAACTTTGTCCTAAGAGGTAACTTTTGTCCCTGATCACGAATCCGAGGTGGAAATTTGGTGTCAAAGGGACTTTTATGTAAAATTGTTCGCCCGATTTGATGGCGTACTCAGAATTCCGAAAAAACGTTAAAAACAACTAAAAAAGTTTTAAAAACTCTCCTATTCTCCGTTACTCGACTTTTTTTTCGTAAAATCGCGATATCTCGTGATGTTATAAGCAAACCCCTTATGTTTCTATATCAAATTTCATGTAATTGTCTGCTCTACAACTATGAAGAACATTATTACACTCTAAAAAATAACCCTGCAAAGTTGAAAATTTTTGTTCTAAAGAAAAAAATTGTTCTTAATGAAAAAATGACCCTTTTGTACATCAAATTTCCCATAAAATGACATGTTCCAAAAAATTTTACAGTCGAGTAACGGAGAAAAGAGTTGTTAAAACTTTTTTAGTGCTTTTTTTATAAAAAAACGTTTTTTTCGGAATTCTAAGTACGCCATTAAATCGGGCGTACAATTTTACATAAAAGTCCCTTTGACACCAAATTTCTATCTCATCACCGTTACAGGCGGCAAATTATTGAAAAACACCTTTTTTCGCATGTTTAAAAATGAAAGGGGTCGTACCGCCCCTCCGTCCCGAGATATCAAAAAACAGACCACGGATTCGTGATAAGGGACAAAAGTTACCCCTTACGACAAAGTTTCACGCAAATCAAAGAGGAGTCGGGGCACTTACTGTGTGAGTTGGCGAATAATTACCCATAGATTTTAATTAACACTTACTATTTCTGATAATTTAGTCCTTACAGTATCGATTAGGTCCAAAGAAGGTTTAAAAGGGATCTAAGTATTTTCAATGCATGTATTCCTGCTACACCAGACACAACGAATATTCTCCATCAATTCTTTATGGAGCCACCAAAATCTTCCAAAATTCCAAACTCCCACCCCCACACGGCATCCCGTATTTGTGTTGACATTCGTTTTGTTAGCATTCTTGCCTCTCTCTCTGTCCGTGTCTGTGTGTCGGCGCAAACTTTCCCTCCACCCGCTCGCTAAAATTTCCTACGTGCCACCCGGGGAAGGTACCATTTGAATTGCATATGAATGACGTTATAATGCCCCTTTGGGCAGGGGAGAATCGTGTGCACAGGTTTCGCGGAAAGTGCTGGATTTCAGTGTCGTCGTTCGGGCACACAAACCAAGTTATGCACGCTTGGCGCCACCACTATACGGGATCCCAGGATATCTATTGTCATGTTTTCATTATCGTTATTGTCGGACGGTGGCGGAATCTTTCGGGCGAACTGCAAACTGGGAACTGGGAAATGCGGGTTGTTTTTCCAGAGAAGACACGGAGCGGCGGCGAAAAAGGATCAAGCTCGGTCTAATCGGGCTTTTTGCAATTCAAACCGAGGGGAAAACACTTTGTCCGAATGCATTCGAACGATGAAGGGACTTTTCTCCGTTTTTGAATGGTTTATTTTTGGGAATCGGATTAGATCTTTTTCTGGTGATTCCATTGTTGATTTTGAAGGTGCGATGTCTAATTTATCATCAAGTTCTTTTGAATCCTCTCTGGAGCCACCAAAATCAAACATTTCAAATGCAATTCCGATTTCATATTAATTGCAGAGTTCCCTGCAATTTACTAGGTGGATATCAAATTACACAGTTTGACCACTAATTTTCGCACCATTTCGAATTTCACCGGAAAATCCCCCGCGAAGTTGCGTTAATCAGCAAAACTGTCACTCAATCATTTCCGCACATACGCGGTGGCAGATCAGTTTCCACCAGATGAGTGTGCGCGTGTGAGCGTTTGTGGCAGCATTGCAAACACAATTAGTGCGAAATTTCATTATCTACTGCGGTAGTGTGTGTGACGTCACGGCTCATCTTGCAGTGGAATTTATGTCCGTCCGCCACTGACCTGTTTTTCGAGAACTCGCCACTAATTAAATTTCACCCCGCAAAACGTGAACACACATTCGCACAAACTCATGAATGCATTCACTCAACTCACTCACACCAGTCTCTAAGGAGAAAGAAAAAAAAACCGCATTCTGCAACATCCTCAAGAGAAAAGGAGAGTTGCGAATCATTACGCATCACTATGGAAACAAGGACCCGCACTTTGCTGAGTGCGGTTGCATACATTCAGGCGGAGAAGCTTTCCGCAGATCACGCTGAAAGGATGAAATTTAATTTGCATGCAATTGTTTCTTTGCTGCAAGCTTTGATGAGAAGTTTCCATATTCGCTTCCTTGCATCGTTTTTTTTTTCATTCACTTTGAAATTCAAAGGAACTCACTAGGAGATAAATTTCGTTGCGTTGTTTGAAAAGGACATTTCAGAAGTCAACGGAAATCAAAAAAATATTTTAGGTAATTTCCACTGTTTCTTTTAAAATGCAATAAATCATGACTGAAAACCTTATTTCTCATTTATAGTTAATCATTTCTCAATTCTCAATTCACATTTCTCATTTCTCATTTCTCATTTCTCATTTCTCATTTCTCATTTCTCATTTCTCATTTCTCATTTCTCATTTCTCATTTCTCATTTCTCATTTCTCATTTCTCATTTCTCATGTCTCATTTCTCGTTTCTCATTTCTCATTTCTCATTTCTCATTTCTCGTTGCTCATTTCTGATCGATTTGGTGTCTTCGGGAAAAACTGGTAAAAATACTCATGTCTTTCTAACAATTTTCATATACAAATTCCGAAAACAAATATTTTTGCTTTTTATAGTTACATTTTTTAAAGGTTTCATTACATTCACAAATGAGTCTTTTGAAACATATATCAATCTGTTCACTAAGCCATGAATTTATGTAAATAAGATTACCGTAAACCGGGGCGGCTTTGATAGAGGGCTTCAATTTTGTTTTTTGGAATATTTTCCATCTGGTAAGGTTTTTCTTAAGATTATTATTATTAAAACATGTACTGGGGTAAGCTACAAAAAATCCATGCACTTTTTTGAATAAAATAGTTTTTTCTATAATGTTTAAAAAAATAGTTACGTTAAAAATTGTTATTTTAAATTCCGGGGTGATTTTGATAGTCATAGTTTTTCTTTTTAAAATCAGATTAAAAGTATTCAAACTTTATTTTTAAATTAAATGTACCATCACTAATGTTGCTGACATAGTTTAAAAAAAATCAATGTTTATGTTTAGTTAACTAAGATTATAAGCTTTTTACCAAAATACATATCTATTTAAGGTAAAATTGTTGAAAAGTCTGAATTTTGCCTGAAATTCGTTGAATCAAGTTTCGTTCATAAAATTATCTATTTATATTGCATTTTAAACTGAATTCGAAGCACGAATCACTAGTTTTCACATTTTTTATATAATTTGTTTAACTGAAATTTCTTATAAATTTGAAGATTTTTTTGAATTATGTTTCAAAAACATATATTAATTAATATTTAAAACTTTTTTTACCTTTTCCTAGTGCCAAATTGTCCAAAGAATCCGAAAATGCATTCCGTTTTCGATCCAAAATCATGTTCATTGAGAAAATCGTGATTCTGTGAGAAGTTTGAAATAATGCCTTTTATCAACAGTTTCTTAATAATAGTTTACTAACCCTTTTAACTTTTCAAAATGTTATGAAAAGTTCTTCTTGAGGTACTTTGAGCACTGCTCTACCACGGTCAGTATGATTCCAAACCATTCAGTACATATTCAATTGGTACTCTTCATTTTGCGTAAGAATCTCAAACCTATCAAAGTCACATTTTTGGAAACCCTCTCCCAACCTAAATAGGCTTTTTATGGCCTACGTACTGTTACTAGGGAAGAATAGATATTTTCTCATATGATCCAATGATTAAAATTTTAAGAGGGCTGTACATCATATCCACTAACACTTTAAAATGTAAGTGTTGGTCTTAAAATTGTAATAATTGTTATTGAGAAGTTTAGACGATTGAATAGGGTAATTCTCTACCAACTCACACGAAATCGGGAAAAGTTGCCCCGACCCCTCTTCGATTTGCGTGAAACTTTGTCCTAAGGGGTAACTTTTGTCCCTGATCACGAATCCGATGTCCGTTTTTTGATATCTCGTGACGGAGGGGCGGTACGACCCCTTCCATTTTTGAACATGCGAAAAAAGAGGTGTTTTTCAATAATTTGCAGCCTGAAACGGTGATGAGATAGAAATTTGGTGTCAAAGGGACTTTTATGTAAAATTAGACGCCCGATTTGATGGCGTACTCAGAATTCCGAAAAAACGTATTTTTCATCGAAAAAAACACTAAAAAAGTTTTAAAAATTCTCCCATTTTCCGTTACTCGACTGTACAAAATTTTGGAACATGTTATTTTATGGGAAATTTAATGTACTTTTCGAATCTACATTGACCCAGAAGGGTCATTTTTTCATTTAGAACAAAATTTTTCATTTTAAAATTTCGTGTTTTTTCTAACTTTGCAGGGTTATTTTTTAGAGTGTAACAATGTTCTACAAAGTTGTAGAGCAGACAATTACAAAAAAATTGATTTATAGACATAAGGGGTTTGCTTATAAACATCACGAGTTATCGCGATTTTACGAAAAAAAGTTTTGAAAAAGTTGGTCGTCATCGATCATGGCCGTTCATAGTCACCCGCGACAGACACGGACGACGAAACGAAGAAAAACGCAAAAAGTAACTTTTTCAAAACTTTTTTTCGTAAAATCGCGATAACTCGTGATGTTTATAAGCAAACCCCTTATGTCTATATATCAAATTTTTTGTAATTGTCTGCTCTACAACTTTGTAGAACATTGTTACACTCTAAAAAATAACCCTGCAAAGTTAGAAAAAACACGAAATTTTAAAATGAAAAATTTTGTTCTAAATGAAAAAATGACCCTTCTGGGTCAATGTAGATTAGAAAAGTACATTAAATTTCCCATAAAATGACATGTTCCAAATTTTTTTACAGTCGAGTAACGGAAAATGGGAGAATTTTTATAACTTTTTTAGTGTATTTTTCGATGAAAAATGCGTTTTTTCGGAATTCTGAGTACGCCATCAAATCGGGCGTCTAATTTTACATAAAAGTCCCTTTGACACCAAATTTCTATCTCATCACCGTTTCAGGCTGCAAATTATTGAAAAACACCTCTTTTTTCGCATGTTCAAAAATGGAAGGGGTCGTACCGCCCCTCCGTCACGAGATATCAAAAAACGGACCTCGGATTCATGATCAGGGACAAAAGTTACCCCATAGGACAAAGTTTCACGCAAATCGAAGAGGGGTCGGGGCAACTGCTGTGTGAGTTGGCGGAGAATTACCCAATAAGAATTAATACTTTTTAGAATAAATTTTATTTTTTAAGTATTTTCATAATTTGACAAAATGCGCACTTTTTTGACAAGAAAGATTATTTTTTTCGAAAATGAACTATACCTCGAAAATGCTGCAAGTTTGAAATAAGATCATTCTGGTACAACCGAGAACACTCCAAAGTAGATTACAAAAATTACCGCGACCAGCCCTTCTGTGATGTGTTTACCGCAGACAGTATTCTGTGAACGGATCACATTTCACAGAATTTACAGGGGAGGAGGAATGCGTGGACATACCGTACCAAACGCTCCGGTTTGTTTGCATTATTTTTTGTGGAAATTTTGTCAAGAGTAAGAAATTATGTTAAGAAAAAGTGCCTAGAATATTTTTATTCGGATTTTGATAGTTTTAATAGAAATATTGACGAATTAACGAAATTTAGAATCGAAAGAAAATAAGTGAACCATTAAAACAATGCATGCCAGGTCATCCCCTGGCTCGCCGTAAATGTCAATTTATGAAAATCAATTCAAAACGACTCATTTGAATTTCATTCACACGTCCAACGGAGCTGCTGCTCACTTTCACCACCACCCGCCGAGGTTCCGCGGAAAAACACCCATTTCCAGCACCTGTTACACGACCATTTGCGTCCAAATAACCAAATCACCAGACCGCACCCGAGAATGGCCATAAGGTACTCCCCTCCCCGCCCAGAAGCTCAGACAACATCCCACCATCTTTTTCGGAGGTTGCAGCGGCCATTATTGTTTCGGGGGTGGTGGAAAAACTCGATTAGGCTAATTTTGGTCCGGAAAAGTCAGTGTATTGGTATGCAAATCTGGTAGCGGATCCATCGAAGTGATAAAATTTTAAAATCCACAGTCCCAAAGCCAGATCTCTGTCAGTGGGCCGGAAAATGCCTTGGAAAAACGGATTGCGTAAGCAGGAAGGGAAGTCGGAAGCGGATTTACGTCTCCTCGCGATTATTGACATTTTCACGGAACGATGCACTCGAGCGAGCACTACACACTGGCGAACTGGCTTTCTGGCGCAGTTTGGCGAAACTGATCCGATGTAGTCAACGTAGATGGTGCCGCCGAAAGGGCCTTGGCTTTGGTTCCGTTGACTGCACAAGCTTTAAGGATTAAGGGTTGAGGCAGAGTTTTTGTTGTTTGAAGTTTTGGTGGAGCTTTTTTGTGAGTTTTTGGTGAGCATAACAAATTTCACGACAGGTTTTTTTCGCTCCTTGTAGTTTGAACTTTTGGTCATTGGTCATTTGGTCATTTGGTCATTTGGTCATTTGGTCATTTGGTCATTTGGTCATTTGGTCATTTGGTCATTTGGTCATGGTCATCTATGACCTCTCATCTTACAGTTCAAGATATGCTTAGGGTTATGTTTTGCTGTAAGTTGATGATATTTTTGTTTGAGATTCATAACTGAGCACAAATTCCATCACGGCTTTGGTCTAAAAATTGGTCAGAAATTATTTCTAACCTCATATGACCATAAATTCCTCCTACTCGTCCAACAATAACCAGGACAACTCCCCTTAACCAACATCATTACCCACCTCCCTCGAGTCCTAAAAATCCCCGGAAAAACTTGTTCCGTTGTTGTGCCCACCACCACGCCTCCACCGAAAATTGCCATGATTACATTCCTATCCTCACCATCACGTGGAAACCACAACAAAAAGCTCTTTCGCGCTGATGGGGCCCCCCGAAACTAACAACAGACAGCCCTCCACACAAAGCCAAAAAAAAAGTACGACATGGAAAAACCTGTTGAAATTGCTTCCTCACAAGGCGTGAGCTGACGATGACCTGGCCCCCGCAAAAAAAAAAGCCAAAAAAGCGCCCAAAACACGCCACTTCACCGCTGCGCGGCTATTGACTCAAAAATTTCCCCCTGTTTGACTTTCCTTTTAGCCCCACGAGTGAGAAGGTGAAATTTTCGTCAAGAGCAGAGCCACTCGAAGCTTGAGCAGCGGGGAGTGAGTGCGACGGTGAGGTGAGCTTTCGGCGAGGCTTTCCCAGAGCCCAAGCTGAAGTGAAACTTTTGGTCTAGCGTTGAAAAGCTAGCTTTTTGGGGGAGGGGAAAAAAATGCAATCCGTAATGGCAACTTTTCGCACTATAAAAGCATTGAGGGGAGCAGCGTGAGAAGTGAGGACCATTACAAGCGAGAATGAGCTCGCAGTGAGGAGGACCGGGGAAGGAAAGTCCACAAAAGATGGTGACATCTCAATTTTCGCGGAAGCCGTCCAAGAGTGCTTGACGGGACCCTCGTCCCCTGTTGAAAGTGAGCGAAAAAGAGTTGAAATTTGTCCTCTTTGGGGGTTGACCCCGAGGTGAGCGATTTAGTTCTGTCAAGGAGTGGAATGTTATGAAATTCCGCCGGATGGTACGGGCTCTTGAAGCTGAAGGGAGTGCAGAAAAAAACACCGGAAAGGTTGAGCTTTGCGATGTCTTGTTCAGGATGGATTTGTAACAGGGAATGTGACATCGGGAGAAGTGACTAGTTTTACGGTGAGGGAAAAAACAGGTCAGCGGATTTGATGACTCACATTTTTGAGAGTTGGAACATTACGTTTTTCAATCATCCTAAAGAAAATGTTCAAAATATGACAGTCTTGAACGTGAACAAAAGCTGAAGATGAGAAATGAGAATTGAGAAATGAGAAATGAGAAATGAGAAATGAGAAATGAGAAATGAGAAATGAGAAATGAGAAATGAGAAATGAGAAATGAGAAATGAGAAATGAGAAATAAGAAATGAGAAATGAGAAATGAGAAATGAGAAATGAGAAATGAGAAAAGAGAAATGAGAAATGAGAAATGAGAAATGAGAAATGAGAAATGAGAAATGAGAAATGAGAAATGAGAAATGAGAAATGAGAAATGAGAAATGAGAAATGAGAAATGAAAAATGAGAAATGAATATGAGATATGAGATATGAGATATGAGATATGAGATATGAGAAATGAGAAATGAGAAATGAGAAATGAGAAATGAGATATGAAAAATGAGAAATGAGAAATGAGAAATGAGAAATGAGAAATGAGAAATGAGAAATGAGAAATGAGAAATGAGAAATGAAACGTGAAATATGACTAGTTCTCTACGTTTTTTGCAAATCGATTTTTCTCTGTATTTTTTTTTTATTTTGATGATTTTTTCACCTTCCACAAGAAAATGGCAAAAGCAGTTGTTTTGCTTTTTTCCAACCTGTCTCCGTACAATCCGTAACAGAAATGGTTATAAAATTATGTATCTTGAGATGGAATTTTATGATAGATTTGGGTTCTTCGGCAATTTTGTAGGACTTTCGAGCAATGTTGTAGACTCAGATACTTATTGCCCAATTTTCAAAGTTCAAGAGAGAAAATTATAGTATTTTTTTGCTTTTTATTTTTTTTTTCATCGGAGGTTTTATTTTAAGAATTATTTTTTAAACTCAAAAAAACAAAAAGAGGTCAATTTTACTAAAAAAATTAAAGTGTGAGTTGCGCATTTTATAAGAGAAATCAACACACTAAGAACGTAGTAATTTTAACATCTCGATTACTTTTCCAAAAGGTCTCAACATTGGAGCCATAGAACCTTTGGGAAAAAAACAAATAAGAAATAATGCTTTATGTCAAATAAAGTGAAAAAATAAATCAAATCACTTTAAATTATAAAAATTGGTGATATGGGTTCGAAATCAAGTTTTTTTAATTTTATTTTTTTATTTAGCGCGTTTGGAAAATTTCAAAATTCTTTAATATCAGCTATAAGTTTTACAACAAAAATAGCCTTAAAGCTTTTCAGCTAGCTTTAATTCCAACTTTAAATTCAACTTTTCTATTCAACCCAATCCTGCCTTACTGAATATTCATAAAGTCGCCTCTGCCAAAAACTGCACCCCCCTTTGCAAAACTTTCAACTCAACATTCGACAGCATAGAGCTAAAAACAACAAAACACTCAAATCGATGCCAACTCCAACATACAGAGCAAGACTGAACCATTTGCACTTTATTTTTTCGTAGAGACGAGAGGGGCCAAAATGGCCCAGCCCAGCTAATCTAAAAATCAAATCAGTTTAACCCTCTCCGGAAAAGTCACTTTGCAGTTGGTAGCTGGCGTTTTCCATGAGGGACGAACGACTTCGGCAGTTCCGATTAAAATAAATTAGCTTCGACTGAGCTGGGCGGGAACTAACTTTGGGATGTTGGGTTTAGGGGAGGGAGGTTTGTCTAAATGGATGAGCATGTCATTCTTTTTTTCTGGGCCAAACTGACAAACTTTCGTTCTGTACAGCTCAAATGTTCATGCATATTTTAATTTGGAATTCAGTTCAAATAAAAATACAAAATAAAACTGAAATCCGCTCCATTCCATGGTCACACACACGTACACAATCACACACACAGTCAAACAAGAGCAGAAATAGTTTCAGTAGGCCGATTTCGAGTGCTCACCATCAGCCAGGCTAGGATTAGGCCTAGTGTGGAAAAAAAGCTCTGACAGACTCTAAGTGAGTGAGTGGGGAGGGCAAAATAGCACGTGCACAGACTCTCGCTTTTTGCGCTCAAATTTTTGGGGACTCCGTGCAAGTCATCGGCCAGAAGGGATTTTTCAAACGGTCCAAAAAAGAGGCCTCAACACACTCACACACGTGGCCACGTGTGGTACGGACGCAACTTGTCAGCATGCATTATTCATAAAATTGAATATGGTGAAGCATTTGAGGGGTAGAAAGAGATGACGTAGATGTTATTTCATTAAATTGTTTAGTTTCATTGTAATTTTATTTATTGTAATATCATGTTTCAAGGAAATAACAGTTTTGTCTTAATAAAAAAAATCAAGATATCGATGAGTTCATGGAAATAACACAATTTACATCAATTTTCTAGAATTTTGCAAATCGGCTTTTTAATTATTTTTATTTCGATGAAACTTTGTCAATCGACTCCTTGTGTCCAAATAAGCCATTTTGCATCATCAGTTTCTTCATAAAAGTCTCCATCCAAATTTTGAGGCTGAAAATTTGTATTTCGAGAAAGGATTTTCTGATCGATTCGGTGTCTTGAGCAAAGTTGTAGGTTGTGATTGGGACTATTTAGATAAAATAGATTCAATAGAAAAACATGCACATTTCTTAAAACAACTTTTTATCACAAAACCCCAATTTTGGCCAACTTTTAAAATTAAAATTCAAAATTTAAAACAAACTTTACCCTCTCAGATTTTTTTTCAATTTGTACATTGTATACTTTGTTATAAAATAAAGAAAAGTAAATCATTCCCAATTCCTAAGGGAAAAACCCTTGAAGAGTATTGGGGCCAGCATTTACAAAGCGGATTCAGTGGCAGTTACTTTGTTATACATTGTTAATATTGTTTACAAAAAGTACCAACTTTTTCAGCTTAATTTTTGTTTTTGGCCAATTTTTGATTTTTGGAATAAATAGTGTGTTCTTCTAAAATATATATTTTCTAAAAGGTGAGAAAAATCTCTACAGCTTACATTTTTAGAAATTTCAAAATAAAACAAACAATTAACGTTAAATAATGTTTTCCAAATAGGGGTCATTCGTAAATCACGTGGACCCCTTTTCCTTTCTTGTTGAGAATTGTCCATACCAAATTAAATCTCTTCTTCAAGGTTGTAAACCATTATAGGTTAGAGGCTTGATAACGATAACGATAGTTTCATCGTTATCGTTATTATAACGATAACGATAATCTATCGTTAGGGACCATCCATAAACCACGTGGACTCTTTTGTGGAAATCTCAACCCCCCTCCTCTTCTTCTTTGTATGGAGCGTGGACAATCCCCATACCCCCTTCCCCCCTAAAGTGTCCACGTGATTTATGGATGGTCCATTATCGTTATTTCGATAATTCTTTCGGCAATAATCTTATCGCCGATTATGGGCGAAAACTCATTTTTAAAATCTTTTAAACATCGACGTAATTCAACCATATCATGCTAAATTTTCAATGTTTTCACTAAGAATATATTTTTTTGAAAATATTGTAAGTTTTAAAGTAAAAAATAAATAAATAAATAAATAAGTTTTAATGTAAAATATGAACTCAACATTGTTCACAAAATACCATTTTTTGGAAATTTGCAATATATGTATCAAACGAAGCATAATTTTGCATTTTTTTAAATATACTGGAGTATTTTTGTAAAATAATATAATTTTCACAAAATACCGTGTTTTTCGAAAATACTCAAATTTTCATAATGTTAAATATGGGTATCAAACGAAGCAAAATTTTGTATGTTTGTTTTTACTTTATTTATTTATTAATTTTTTTGAAAATATACAAATTTCACAAGCATTTTGCAATTTCGAAACAAATACGGCATTTTTTGAAAATTTTGGCATTTTACCAAAAATCCTATAATAAAGTGAAAAATAAAAAAAAAACATTTCGCTTGGGTTGAAACTTATATTCAAGATTATGAAAATTTTAGTATTTCCTTAAAAAAAATGCGGTATTTTTTGTACATATTTATACTTGGGTAATTCTCTACCAACTCACACGAAATCGGGAAAAGTTGCCCCGACCCCTCTTCGATTTGCGTGAAACTTTGTCCTAAGGGGTAACTTTTGTCCCTGATCACGAATCCGAGGTCCGTTTTTTGATATCTCGTGACGGAGGGGCGGTACGACCCCTTCCATTTTTGAACATGCGAAAAAAGAGGTGTTTTTCAATAATTTGCAGCCTGAAACGGTGATGAGATAGAAATTTGGTGTCAAAGGGACTTTTATGTAAAATTAGACGCCCGATTTGATGGCGTACTCAGAATTCCGAAAAAACGTATTTTTCATCGAAAAAAACACTAAAAAAGTTTTAAAAATTCTCCCATTTTCCGTTACTCGACTGTAAAAAATTTTGGAACATGTCATTTTATGGGAAATTTAATGTACTTTTCGAATCTACATTGTCCCAGAAGGGTCATTTTTTCATTTAGAACAAAATTTTTCATTTTAAAATTTCGTGTTTTTTCTAACTTTGCAGGGTTATTTTTTAGAGTGTAACAATGTTCTACAAAGTTGTAGAGCAGACAATTACAAAAATTTTAATATATATACATAAGGGGTTTGCTTATAAACATCACAAGTTATCGCGATTTTACGAAAAAAAGTTTTGAAAAAGTTACTTTTTGCGTTTCTCTTTGTTTCGTCGTCCGTGTCTGTCGCGGGTGACCATGAACGGCCATGATCGATGACGACCAACTTTTTTAAAACTTTTTTTCGTAAAATCGTGATAACTTGTGATGTTTATAAGCAAAACCCTTATGTATATATATTAAAATTTTTGTAATTGTCTGCTCTACAACTTTGTAGAACATTGTTACACTCTAAAAAATAACCCTGCAAAGTTAGAAAAAACACGAAATTTTAAAATGAAAAATTTTGTTCTAAATGAAAAAATGACCCTTCTGGGACAATGTAGATTCGAAAAGTACATTAAATTTCCCATAAAATGACATGTTCCAAAATTTTTTACAGTCGAGTAACGGAAAATGGGAGAATTTTTAAAACTTTTTTAGTGTTTTTTTCGATGAAAAATACGTTTTTTCGGAATTCTGAGTACGCCATCAAATCGGGCGTCTAATTTTACATAAAAGTCCCTTTGACACCAAATTTCTATCTCATCACCGTTTCAGGCTGCAAATTATTGAAAAACACCTCTTTTTTCGCATGTTCAAAAATGGAAGGGGTCGTACCGCCCCTCCGTCACGAGATATCAAAAAACGGACCTCGGATTCGTGATCAGGGACAAAAGTTACCCCTTAGGACAAAGTTTCACGCAAATCGAAGAGGGGTCGGGGCAACTGCTGTGTGAGTTGGCGGAGAATTACCCACTTGGAAACTTACTACATTTTTAAAAAATATAGTCTAAGTGAAAACAATGAAAATTTAACCTGATATGTTGAAATGTCAAAAATGAGTTATCGTTAATCATCAGTGATAACATTATCTCCGATAGAAATATAGAAATAACGAACGTTTTTAATAACGCGTGGAAACTGTAAAAGTTTCATCACCCTTTACCACTTCTTAAGTGACCACGTGGTTTATGGATGACCCCATTGCTTTATATCAATCGTTCATGTTTTTTTTTAATTTAAATTCTTAATTTTGGCAAACCTTCAAAATAAACAAGGTAGAATGCTTTCGACAAATTAAAAATGATGCCAATTAGACTTATAATTTAATATCAAGAGTTTTTTTTGAAAAAAGGTCCTATAAACTATAGAGTTTTATATTTTTGGACATGTAGGACCTATCTAAAACTTTAGATATCTTTTTTTTCAAATTACTTCAAAAGCAATAATTAATAAAACTTCAAGCAATTTGCAAAACTTTTGGCTTTAATATCAAGGATTACCTTTATTTTACACTCATAATTTTATGAAAATGGAAGCTTTGTTGGAAATAAAACCAGGGCTAAAATTTATTTATTATTTTGCTTTTAATTTCGTTTATGAAGAAAATCTGATTGAAGCAACAGTAAAGCAAAGTTTGTTTGAAAAAAATTATTCAATTCAAAACAATTCAAAACTGTGGAAAATGTATTAAAGTAATCTCTAAAAGAATTTTCAGCAGCCTTTTGAAATATTAATTCTGAAAAAATTAACATAACTGAAATGAAAAATTTAAAAAAAAAATCGAAATGATTGCTTATTTTAAAAAGTATTTTTATTTGTCAAATAACTTTTTTTTTGAAAATCGATTAGATTACGTCAAATGAATTATGAGTACGGTTTCTTCAATTATTTCATGTTTACTGAAATTCGTTAAACTGCCTATAATTTTTTTAATTTTTTGATTGCACCTAACTTTGTTAATTGGAAACTAAATTTATCTGTTCATTATATAAAATAGTACAAACATTTAAAAAAATGCCGACCGTTTTCCGATTTAAACTATTTTTATCAAAAAAAATTAAGTGAGTTTAGAAGCAATCCTGTTTAGTTTCATACTTTTTAACCTAATCAAATATTTTTTATTAATACTTCTTTAGGTACTTCGAAGACTTTTCTTACTTATCTATTTCCATACCATTCCTTTCTTATTTATCAAATTTGAATTTTTCGAGTTTGCGAAAATAAAGATTAAGGTAAGGTAACAAAATGCACGCAGAGCTTCCGTGGCCGTGAGGTTATGGGTTTCGCCTTGTAAGCGGAAGGTGATGGGTTCGATTCCTGTCTGGCTCGGCAAAGTCAGATCCCTTCAAAGAGTAATTCTACTCACTGGGAATACTGACCGGTAGGGGATGGGTTTCGACTAGCGGCGTGCTGGGTTTCCAAACCAGAGGTCGTGAGTTCGATTCTCGTACCGGGATGATGAAGAGTTTTAATGTTTTTTAACTGCCAGCATTTTTAAAAAAGAATATCAAATAATTTGGTAAGAACACTAATAGATGAGTTTCGAAAGATTCAGAAATGGATTTAATAGAATCAACGCAGTACTTTGAAGTGTTTGAAAACCGTAACAGAAACTCATTAACAATTGTCCAGAAGTCAAATATTCAGAAAATCGGCTTTTGTGATAAAATAATATAGATGAATTTTACCTAAATATTACAAATTTTTACATGCCAAAACGACAATAATAAAGATGTAAATTTTCCCTTAAAGTAATGCTACATTTTTCTGACACAAAATCTCTTAACATTATTATATTCAGCATTAACTTGATTTTTTTCAATGGAATTCCTTGAAAAAGTTCGAAAAAAATCCAACATATAGAATTTCACTAACATTGATTACGTCCATCCCACGACCAACTTCGGCCAAACCCATGACCCCGACGACGGTGTCGTTGCCGTCCAGCTCGGTCCTGTGCTCATCGATTTCGATCACACTTCCGAGTTTGGACAGGTTCGGAGGGGTTCGTCTCCCGGGAGAAGAGCATTCCAACCAGGACCGAAGGATTAATACCCAATGTGGTCTACTCACTTATTCATGATTATCGCTCGATATTCTCGGCAATTAATTAAAACCTCCCTTCCCACCCTGGTTCGAACACGACTCTCGAGTTGCGGGACCGAAAGCTTTGAAATTGAGCTTCAGCCTCTTGAACTCGGCCAAGTGATATCCTCACCTGCCAGTCAAAGCTGCCTTGTGGCCTTTGAAGTTGGATAAGTGGCTTTGAATGATTAAATTTTCCAGTTATGAAAAGTAGTGGGCACACGGGATTGGTGCAAGAGCACGCAAGGTTAAGACATTTTAGCATTTTTGAGAATTCTTATTCATTTAGCAAATTGGTCGAAACTCTTTTCTCGCAAAATTAAACCTGCAAATGGTGTAATTGATGGTCCACGACGACGTGACCTACTAAAATTTAGATCATAAAAAAAACTTTCTCGCGCCGTCCACGCTCGATTGAACCTAACTCAACTCAACTCCGGGTAGTAACTTTAAATGGTTCGAAACGGCTGGTCGTGCAAAAAAAAAACTTGCCTTCCCCACGTGTGCACGTGGTCCCCCCCCTGGACAAGAAGAACAAACGATAATAATCGTGTCCTTTGCTTTCGCTGTTCCACGTAGCGCCCATAAAAAACGTCACAGCGCCGCAGACTTCTCCCCGCGGGAAAATCGACTTCATTTCTTCGTGCGCTCACAAGTTGATATCTCTCCCGGGCTCTTAACAAGTTCCATTCCCCTTTTACAGTGAAAATCACCGAGGACGTGTCCAAAAAAGTTTTCCCAATTAAATTTTACTACTTCGCAGAGTTTCCCGCCGAAAAAGAAGCGGGAAGGGAGACACTGTTGGTGAAAATTTGGCGTCGTCGTTTTTATTTTAAGAAAGGGAAAGGAGGGTGCCCATCTTCAACAGATATGCTGATCATAATGGCTCCAAACTCCCCACTCTAATGATGGTGGATGCTTTAACTTTGACTCTGTTTACAGTGTGGTGTGCAGCGCAGCGGCAAGTTGACATCGTAAGGTGGTCTTGTTTTGGAGCTGATAAAACTAGAGGCCGCAACAAAGTTTCCAACGGTGGGGCTTTGGTTTCTGAAGAAGTAACCCTGGACTGCCAGTTTAATTAACATTTTTTTAAAATTCATCCAATACTTTTTTTGCAATTTTTATGTTAAATAATGAGAGATTACACATTTTGCGAGGCCATATTGCTTTTTTATTTGATAAAAAATGTCCCCATTTCCATGAGTAAAATAGCTATTTTATCACTGTCCCAACTTACTGTCGGATTAACTAAGTAAACGGTAAATTAACATTTGAAAAGTGGTATGTATACAATTTTGACAGTTGTCCAAACACACAGTAAAAAAAAAAATCTTGGTAATATTACATCTGATATATTTTTTATGTCAGTAAAAATGTGTAATTTCACCTCTGAAAAAATGTAATTTTACCACTTTTCTAGGGTAATTCAACCTTCCAAAATTACATCTCCCAAATATACACAATTTTTTACTGTGCACTGTAAAAAAACATGTAAAATTTAACCTATAAAAATATGTCCATTTACATCTTTTATTTGTGATTTTCCTTACCATCTTGAAACTGATGTAAAATTACATCGAAAACGAGGTAATGTTTACTCGTCAAATTCACAACCTTTAAAAGTTGAACTTATTTTACTGTGTATGAATATGTAAAAATTGATGAGGACTATTCTGCAAAACTTTATTGTAGAATTTGTTTTCACACGCCACAACTTTTGAGTCAATCGTTGAGTAATTATTTAAAAAAAATGTGTGTTTGTGTTTTTTTTTTCATAGAAATCCGTTTTTTTATTTTCAAATATGAAATCAAAAATTATTGATGATTTTCGAGTTAGTTCGGGGTTCGATCCCACGTCCTTTGGATTGGTAAGCAAAAATGCTAACCACTAGGCCATCACGGCTTAGTGAGCGACGTCTGGAATTTAGGAATACTGTTACTATCAAACTATATACGCGCTGGGTCCTTGTCCATTTGACAAGGGTTCGGAAGTTCTAAATAACGTTTGAACCCGATTGGTGCAAACGTTCTTCAGGGCGGGGCTTGTCGATAAAAGCTGAGGGACCTCACGTTCGGCTAGCCAGCGTAGAAATGGGTCACCGAAGCTCGGCAGAGCTAACACCTTCCAAATGCCTATGCGAGTTATTTGCATGTATAGAATGTAGATCTAAAAATATACATGGAAACAACTCAATTTGTAAGAAGCGACCACGTGGTCCCGTTTGGTTGGTTGCACACACACACACACACATGTTTTCGACTCCTCGAAAAAATATTCATAAAAAAAATCAAAATCCTAGCCTAATATTTAAAAAGGTTGCCAATCAAAAATCTAATAAAAAAAATGAAAATATTTTATTCAGGTAAGTGTGGAATTTGTCACACATGATTTGCGTTTTTTACATTAAATATTCGACAAATGGTTGCCAAGCAAGTTTCTATTGAAAAATAAAGCTAGAAATGGACAATGATAGACACTATAGAAAAAAAATAAAAATATTCCTAGACCTTGAGGTAGGCTTTAAAAGGCTAAAATTTGAAAACAATGAAATTTACAAAAAAAAATCTGTGAAAAATTTAGGAAGATTTTGTTAATATCTTAAATTTATAAAATGTGTGTTATAAGAAATGTTTTTTTTGTGACAAAAAGTTAATTTAGAATTTGTAAAGAACAATATCTGTGTACTTTTTTTAATTGCTAAAAAGTCCAGGACTAAGTGAAGAAAAACTCAAAAGGTGACTAAAATAACTAAAGTTTTAAAATTGCAGAACATAACAATTGATCTTAATCCTTGTATGTTAATTAAGTAAACACATTTTTGATTAACTCTTTCTCATATTTTTTGAAACATTTTCTTATTATCTGGGAACCTTAATACAAAATTAAAATGTGTTAATCTAGAAGGAGTAGATTTACATCTTTTTAATTTAATTTTACCTTAACTGTTTAGTGATCTAGTAAATAATATAAAAAAATCGGCAAATTCTTGTCTTAAAATTATGCAAAATTTAAACTCAAAAATAATTGAAGTCTGCTCTCTTAAAGTATCATCCACTTTAATACTCATAAATACAAAATTAAATAAATGCGAATAAAAATAGATTAATATACATTTTTTTAAATGATATCTAGGCAGAAAAAATTGTGGATTCATTCGACACGGAAAAAATGAATCACATGTAAACTCAGTTGATGTAAACTTGAGATTCAGTTGAATTACAGGTCAAATTTTGTTTCTACGTTTAATTTGTTGCAACATAAGGAATTTTTTTTTGTTAACCCAATTAATGTTGAAAGATTGTTGTACATATTTTAAAGGGAAATTTCACTACTTTTTTTGAGACATACATTTTTCCAAATATAAAATCAGTTTTCAAATGTTATATTAATATAACTTATTTTTAAATTATGAAAAGGATGAGCCAATTAGAGCAGGGTTGCCACAAATACAGATTTATCTGTATTTTACAGTTTTTTGAGGTGATGAGATCATACAGAATCTGTATATAAAGAAATACAGATTTTAAGAAAAACATACAGATATACAGATTTTCCCGATTTTTTATTAAAATTAAATAATTTTAATTCTTTAAATATTTTTTTTCAACTGATGGATGAGCCCAAAAATTAAATTTTAGATTGTTTAGCATTTTTATGCATTAAAAAACAATTAAGAATATTTTTTTTTTGAAAAATTGTTTAAAAATGTCAATACAGATTCCAAATACAGATTTTCGTCCCCCTGATACTGATATACAGATTTTTGACCCTCAAAAATACAGAATCAAATGTGGCAACCCTGAATTAGAGCCACTGTGTATTTTTTTCTCTGAAAAACTGCAAAAAAGGTTCAAAGTGTGCTAACAAAGCTCCTAATTATAAAACACTGCGATATCAGTGAATCAAAGAATTACTGATATTATGATGATATTTTTTTTGAAAATATTTGCTGTGTTTTGAAATTTTGAACATTTATTATTTTAATTGTAAGTAGCTTTTTCTCTAAAGGAATGTTATTGAGAATTTGATAATCTGAAAGGCACTTAACTTATCAGGAAATTCTTTTTCAAGAATCTTTTTTCAACTATATTTAAATTAGTCCCGATCACAAAATTAAGTGGAAAATTGATTTTCCGATTTTTTTTTAGTTTTGGAGCTTTAGTGGCGTCAGAAGAGTTGTTGCAAACGGAAAGGGGCAACTTTTGGTTGGGTTGAAAATTAGGGTGGTTCACGATTAGGATGATTTTGAAAATCTAACTTTTCAGGAATATTTTTGAGATTTTTTATGAGTTCTAAAAAGTTGTTGGGCTTGTCAATCCAAGCAACTTTGTCGAAGACACGAAAATTTTATCTTGCAATCTACGCCTTCTACGACCAAATTTATCGAAAGCAAACCTTCAAAAATCAGTTTTTTTAACGTAACAATTCAGGGTTAGGTATCAGAAAAAAGTGATTTTTAAAAGCTTTGAAAATCAAACATTTTTAGTTTTTATTTTTTATGTTTAAGTTTTTTACAAGTCAATTTGGACTTAAGTGTCAAAAGTTAAAACAATTTAAAGGTAAAAAAGAGGCAAATTGAAAACTTAAATATCTAAAAAAAACGCAAACCAAACGATAAGCCCCAGGTTGTATTCGAAAGAGGAGATCTAGTACTCTAAACACTGAAAAAAAATCCCAGGGGTATTTTTCTTAAAACTCGAGATATCTTCATTTGAAATCAAATTTTCAAGGGAAAAGTGTATGGGACCAACCTAACGAAATTCAAAAATTGTCCAACTATATGTTTTTGCATGTAATTTTGTCCACTGAATCTGAATCTGCCCTCAGAATTGAGCCAAAGTGTCAAAAAATCGATTTTTTGGTTTTTTATGAAAGTTTAACATTAAAGCTGCTAAATGTGAATTAATATTTAATTAGCTTGATTAAAATTACATTCAACTTTTACGGTAGGGGTCCACTAAACCTAAACCAAATGAACTAAAATTTTCAGGCAAGCTTTTGGGACCATATTACTTGAAAATTCCGGTTGATGCGCTTGAAATTAAACACCTTTGTCATTTTTTTTCTTATAAATCTATTCGTAAACCACGGTACACGGAGAAAAAAAGAGTCCCCAAGATCGTGAACAAAGTCAAAGTCTACAGTCATTTTGTTTGATTACATTTATTCTTTTAGTTCCAAAACCGTGAGACATTTATCAAACCAGTGATACAGCAAACAAGTATTCAATCTTCTGCAGTTAGTTTTTTAAACTTTTTTTTTTTGTGTTTGAAAGTTCACGTTTGGCAACTTTTGCTCTACAAATAAGTTTATTTCTCCTGTTATGTGGTTTTCATCTTTAATTTTCAATATTTATCTTCACTTTTGTTTTTTTCTGCTGTTTTTGGATAATTTTTAAGTGCATCTTTGTTATCGTTTGCCTGTTTATTTTTTGCTTGAATTTAACATTTTGTACTAATCAAACTACTAGCTTTTAAGTCAAAACAATTTGCACACAACCTCTAGTGCTAATCAAAAAACATAAAAAAGTTTACAGACAGTACTGGGTCAACCATAAACTGCAATCGCTGCTAAAACTCCTACAAAACCACACAACATATTAAGCTGTGCTCCTTCCTTAACACTCAAATTCCCACCGTTCGAGCTAGGCAACCAGTATTCATCTAGAACGGTCGAATTACACTCAGGAGTTCTTCCATCAACCGCCAGACTTTGATTGTACTTAACTGGCCAGTACTCGAAATAGAAATAACCCTGTACCCAGCTCCAGTGCAAAACACGCTGACGACTTTCCTGGTCCATGTAGAATCCAAAGATTTGCGCCTCCCTTCCGATCATGTTATACAACTGCCTGACCACTTCCAGATAACCTGCCTCGTCTTTTCGCAGCGTAA
This sequence comes from Culex pipiens pallens, assembly GCF_016801865.2. Classification (NCBI taxonomy): domain Eukaryota; kingdom Metazoa; phylum Arthropoda; class Insecta; order Diptera; family Culicidae; genus Culex; species Culex pipiens. The sequence goes on from NC_068938.1 coordinate 203,559,204, forward strand.
ACACTAAGCACGATGACGCGTACTGAATTTTCAACATTCCCACTTCTTCGAACCAGTTCATCCTCACGTTGACTGTAGACGCCGCATATTTGGACTCGATGCACAGCTCCTGTCTGGCAGCGTGCCTTCTTTCGATGTAACTGTACGTCTGCTTTGGTTGGAAGTCTTGGAAAAAATCGTCGAACTTCACCATTTTTCTGGTGTCGTTGAGAAAAAACGTATCTCCCGGGCAGTTGACTGCAAATGTTAGTAACGGGATTGAAATTAAAAGCAGGAAAAATGTTAGACACGACTTCATCGTGACTGAGTGCTGTAGGAATTGGGCCTTTTACACTTCCGGGTTGGAGTTAAAAGTAGTTTTTGAATTTGTCGTTTGGTGACAAAAAGTTTGTCGAGCTTACTAGGAAGTAGGAAGTTAACTTTTTCCAATTTAGGCCCATTACAGATTTGTGGAACCAAATTTTCTTGGAATTTATCATCGTGCAACACAACACAACACACAAAACACAGAGTTCTGTAGATATCCCATATTGATGAATTACATACGTTTGCGTGTAATGTTATATCTAATTTCCTAATTACTTCTTTTGTTCCCGTCGTGTTACACATCGAAAAGAAAATTTAAAACCAACAAATGCAATGGCTATAAACGCTACCACAATACAACACAACACAATAGTCTCTGCACTGTCCTTAGCATTCCTTTCCATTCCTTTCGAACTTGGAAATAATTTCCCATCAATGGCAGTGGAATTACAGTCGAGGCTATTTCCATCGATCACCAGCTCTGGATCGGTTTCAATTGGCCAATACTCGTAAAACAAAGAATGGTTTCCCAGAGCTAGATTCAGGTACAAAACACGTTGAGAAGTTTTTTGATCAATATAAAAACCAAGTTTTTGTTGTCGCTTCTTTTTGAAAGGCTGCTCATTGCACTCTAAAAATCCTGAACTGTTTTTTCGAAACACTATCACCATACACCAATCCGAGAATTGTATTTTCAAAAATCCTTCCTCCTTCGACCAGTTGAATCGCAAGTTGCACTTTTTTTCAGCGTTCGCTGTCACGCAACCGTACTCATCATCGGGACGAAGCTTTTGCAAGTACGTGTACGTCTGTTTTGGCTCAAAATGTTGCAAAAAATCGTCGTATTTTGCCGCTTTCACGGTAGCATTGAGCGGTCCTGTATACTTAAGGCAGGCTACGGTTTTGGCAAACGATGGCAACGAATTTCCAATCAACAGCAACACCCAAACGGCGAGCCACGGCCTCATCTTGGCCTCTTACAGTGCTGGTTTGTAGTTGAATGACAATTTTCAAGGTGCTTTTGTTGTGAAACAAAGGTTGAGTGACCACAACAAAAACTTTTTCCTTTATGGAATTTCAATGAATTTTACCATCATCAGAAGTTACTTATTTGTCTGGAAGAGTTACTGCAATACGAATACAACAACTTTTGATTACTATCATTTTCGAGACAAAAAATAATTACTTTTTACCAGAATGTATTTGAATAAACTTCTCTGCATTGAATTAATTGATGTCAACTGAACAATAATGCCAAAAGGTTAGTTTTGAAAATTTCAGTTTATAAAAAATATGTAAGGCTGGATTTTCATGGATCATGCAACGACATCGTAAGCACGAGCATCGAAATTTTTACGATGCTCTTGGATGGCGTTATGACTTAGCTATGACTCAAACCTAAATAACAAGCAGACCGCCATTTTTCTCGCAAGCGTTTCAAGAAGGAACGGTAGAAAATGGGAGAGAAATGCTTGGGGAAACGTCAACACAAAGCAACACGTGCACGGAAAAACCAAAGATAAAAAATTTAGACAAATGCAGGGGAACTTTTAATTTAGAACCATTCAAAATTTATTTCCGGATAGAACAAAATAATATTAATATTAATAATGTTTGGCAGCATTTAGTAGAGCACGACAAAATAGACCAAAATAAGACCGGCGAGAACGGGAAGTATCTAATTATAGAACGAAAAATGGAGATGGAGCCATATTGATATTGAGAAAATTGACAGCCAGAGAGTCAACTGTACAACACGGGGTGAATTGAAATTCAGAAATTCAGAAATTCAGAAATTCAGAAATTCAGAGATTCAGATATTCAGAAATGCAGAAATTCAGAAATTCAGAAATTCAGAAATTCAGAAATTCAGAAATTCAGAAATTCAGAAATTCAGAAATTCAGAAATTCAGAAATTCAGAAATTCAGAAATTCAGAAATTCAGAAATTCAGAAATTCAGAAATTCAGAAATTCAGAAATTCAGAAATTCAGAAATGCAGAAATTCAGGAATTCAAAAATTCAGAAATTCAGAAATTCAGAAATTCAGAAATTCAGAAATTCAGAAAATCAGAAATTCAGAAATTCAGAAATTCAGAAATTCAGAAATTCAGAAATTCAGAAATTCAGAAATTCAGAAATTCAGAAATTCAGAAATTCAGAAATTCAGAAATTCAGAAATTCAGAAATTCAGAAATTCAGAAATTCAGAAATTCAGAAATTCAGAAATTCAGAAATTCAGAAATTCAGAAATTCAGAAATTCAGAAATTCAGAAATTCAGAAATTCAGAAATTCAGAAATTCAGAAATTCAGAAATTCAGAAATTCAGAAATTCAGAAATTCAGAAATTCAGAAATTCAGAAATTCTGAAATTCAGAAATTCAGAAATTCAGAAATTCAGAAATTCTGAAATTCTGAAATTCAGAAATTCAGAAATTCAGAAATTCTGAAATTCTGAAATTCTGAAATTCTGAAATTCTGAAATTCTGAAATTCTGAAATTCTGAAATTCTGAAATTCTGAAATTCTGAAATTCTGAAATTCTGAAAATCTGAAATTCTGAAATTCTGAAATTCTGAAATTCTGAAATTCTAAAATTCTGAAATTCTGAAATTCTGAAATTCTTAAATTCTGAAATTCTGAAATTCTGAAATTCTGAAATTCTGAAATTCTGAAATTCTGAAATTCTGAAATTCTGAAATTCTGAAATTCTGAAATTCTGAAATTCTGAAATTCTGAAATTCTGAAATTCTGAAATTCTGAAATTCTGAAATTCTGAAATTCTGAAATTCTGAAATTCTGAAATTCTGAAATTCTGAAATTCTGAAATTCTGAAACTCTGAAATTCTGAAATTCTGAATTCTGAAATTCTGAAATTCAGATATTCTGAAATTAAGAAATTTGGAAATTAAGAAATTCTGAATTTTTTTCTAATTTCTTAATTTCTTAATTTCCTAATTTCTTAATTTCTTAATTTCTTAATTTCTTAATTTCTTAATTTCTTAATTTCTTAATTTCTTAATTTCTTAATTTCTTAATTTCTTAATTTCTTAATTTCTTAGTTTCTTAATTTCTTAATTTCTTAATTTCTTAATTTCTTAATTTCTTAATTTCTTAGTTTCTTAATTTCTTAATTTCTTAATTTCTTAATTTCTTAATTTCTTAATTTCTTAATTTCTTAATTTCTTAATTTCTTAATTTCTTAATTTCTTAATTTCTTAATTTCTAAATTTCTTAATTTCTTAATTTCTTAATTTCTTAATTTCTTAATTTCTTAATTTCTTAATTTCTTAATTTCTTAATTTCTTAATTTCTTAATTTCTTAATTTCTTAATTTCTTAATTTCTTAATTTCTTAATTTCTTAATTTCTTAATTTCTTAATTTCTTAATTTCTTAATTTCTTAATTTCTTAATTTCTTAATTTCTTAATTTCTTAATTTCTTAATTTCTTAATTTCTTAATTTCTTAATTTCTTAATTTCTTAATTTCTTAATTTCTTAATTTCTTAATTTCTTAATTTCTTAATTTCTTAATTTCTTAATTTCTTAATTTCTTAATTTCTTAATTTCTTAATTTCTTAATTTCTTAATTTCTTAATTTCTTAATTTCTTAATTTCTTAATTTCTTAATTTCTTAATTTCTTAATTTCTTAATTTCTTAATTTCTTAATTTCTTAATTTCTTAATTTCTTAATTTCTTAATTTCTTAGTTTCTTAATTTCTTAATTTCTTAATTTCTTAATTTCTTAATTTCTTAATTTCTTAATTTCTTAATTTCTTAATTTCTTAATTTCTTAATTTCTTAATTTCTTAATTTCTTAATTTCTTAATTTCTTAATTTCTTAATTTCTTAATTTCTTAATTTCTTAATTTCTTAATTTCTTAATTTCTTAATTTCTTAATTTCTTAATTTCTTAATTTCTTAATTTCTTAATTTCTTAATTTCTTAATTTCTTTATTTCTTAATTTCTTAATTTCTTAATTTCTTAATTTCTTAATTTCTTAATTTCTTAATTTCTTAATTTCTTAATTTCTTAATTTCTTAATTTCTTAATTTCTTAATTTCTTAATTTCTTAATTTCTTAATTTCTTAATTTCTTAATTTCTTAATTTCTTAATTTCTTAATTTCTTAATTTCTTAATTTCTTAATTTCTTAATTTCTTAATTTCTTAATTTCTTAATTTCTTAATTTCTTAATTTCTTAATTTCTTGATTTCTTGATTTCTTAATTTCTTAATTTCTTAATTTCTTAATTTCTGTATTTCTTTATTTCTTTATTTCTTTATTCCTTTATTCCTTTATTTCTTTATTTCTTTTTTTCTTTATTTCTTTTTTTCTTTATTTCTTTATTTCTTTATTTCTTTATTTCTTTATTTCTTTATTTCTTTATTTCTTTATTTCTTTATTTCTTTATTTCTTTATTTCTTTATTTCTTTATTTCTTTATTTCTTTATTTCTTTATTTCTTTATTTCTTTATTTCTTTATTTCTTTATTTCTTTAATTATTTAATTTTAATTAATTATTTCTTTAATTCTGAAATTCTGAAATTCTTAAATTCTGAAATTCTGAAATTCTGAAATTCTGAAATTCTGAAATTCTGAAATTCTGAAATTCTGAAATTCTGAAATTCTGAAATTCTGAAATTCTGAAATTCTGAAATTCTGAAATTCTGAAATTCTGAAATTCTGAAATTCTGAAATTCTGAAATTCTGAAATTCTGAAATTCTGAAATTCTGAAATTCTGAAATTCTGAAATTCTGAAATTCTGAAATTCTGAAACTCTGAAATTCTGAAATTCTGAATTCTGAAATTCTGAAATTCAGATATTCTGAAATTAAGAAATTTGGAAATTAAGAAATTCTGAATTTTTTTCTAATTTCTTAATTTCTTAATTTCCTAATTTCTTAATTTCTTAATTTCTTAATTTCTTAATTTCTTAATTTCTTAATTTCTTAATTTCTTAATTTCTTAATTTCTTAGTTTCTTAATTTCTTAATTTCTTAATTTCTTAATTTCTTAATTTCTTAATTTCTTAGTTTCTTAATTTCTTAATTTCTTAATTTCTTAATTTCTTAATTTCTTAATTTCTTAATTTCTTAATTTCTTAATTTCTTAATTTCTTAATTTCTTAATTTCTTAATTTCTAAATTTCTTAATTTCTTAATTTCTTAATTTCTTAATTTCTTAATTTCTTAATTTCTTAATTTCTTAATTTCTTAATTTCTTAATTTCTTAATTTCTTAATTTCTTAATTTCTTAATTTCTTAATTTCTTAATTTCTTAATTTCTTAATTTCTTAATTTCTTAATTTCTTAATTTCTTAATTTCTTAATTTCTTAATTTCTTAATTTCTTAATTTCTTAATTTCTTAATTTCTTAATTTCTTAATTTCTTAATTTCTTAATTTCTTAATTTCTTAATTTCTTAATTTCTTAATTTCTTAATTTCTTAATTTCTTAATTTCTTAATTTCTTAATTTCTTAATTTCTTAATTTCTTAATTTCTTAATTTCTTAATTTCTTAATTTCTTAATTTCTTAATTTCTTAATTTCTTAATTTCTTAATTTCTTAATTTCTTAATTTCTTAATTTCTTAATTTCTTAATTTCTTAATTTCTTAATTTCTTAATTTCTTATTTCTTAATTTCTTAATTTCTTAATTTCTTAATTTCTTAATTTCTTAATTTCTTAATTTCTTAATTTCTTAATTTCTTAATTTCTTAATTTCTTAATTTCTTAATTTCTTAATTTCTTAATTTCTTAATTTCTTAATTTCTTAATTTCTTAATTTCTTAATTTCTTAATTTCTTAATTTCTTAATTTCTTAATTTCTTAATTTCTTAATTTCTTAATTTCTTAATTTCTTAATTTCTTAATTTCTTAATTTCTTAATTTCTTAATTTCTTAATTTCTTAATTTCTTAATTTCTTAATTTCTTAATTTCTTAATTTCTTAATTTCTTAATTTCTTAATTTCTTAATTTCTTAATTTCTTAATTTCTTAATTTCTTAATTTCTTAATTTCTTAATTTCTTAATTTCTTAATTTCTTAATTTCTTAATTTCTTAATTTCTTAATTTCTTAATTTCTTAATTTCTTAATTTCTTAATTTCTTAATTTCTTAATTTCTTAATTTCTTAATTTCTTAATTTCTTGATTTCTTGATTTCTTAATTTCTTAATTTCTTAATTTCTTAATTTCTTAATTTCTTAATTTCTTAATTTCTTAATTTCTTAATTTCTTAATTTCTTAATTTCTTAATTTCTTAATTTCTTTATTTCTTAATTTCTTTATTTCTTTATTTCTTTATTTCTTTATTTCTTTATTTCTTTATTTCTTTATTTCTTTATTTCTTTATTTCTTTATTTCTTTATTTCTTTATTTCTTTATTTCTTTATTTCTTTATTTCTTTATTTCTTTATTTCTTTATTTCTTTATTTCTTTATTTCTTTATTTCTTTATTTCTTTATTTCTTTATTTCTTTATTTCTTTATTTCTTTATTTCTTTATTTCTTTATTTCTTTATTTCTTTATTTCTTTATTTCTTTATTTCTTTATTTCTTTATTTCTTTATTTCTTTATTTCTTTATTTCTTTATTTCTTTATTTCTTTATTTCTTTATTTCTTTATTTCTTTATTTCTTTATTTCTTTATTTCTTTATTTCTTTATTTCTTTATTTCTTTATTTCTTTATTTCTTTATTTCTTTATTTCTTTATTTCTTTATTTCTTTATTTCTTTATTTCTTTATTTCTTTATTTCTTTATTTCTTTATTTCTTTATTTCTTTATTTCTTTATTTCTTTATTTCTTTATTTCTTTATTTCTTTATTTCTTTATTTCTTTATTTCTTTATTTCTTTATTTCTTTATTTCTTTATTTCTTTATTTCTTTATTTCTTTATTTCTTTATTTCTTTATTTCTTTATTTCTTTATTTCTTTATTTCTTTATTTCTTTATTTCTTTATTTCTTTATTTCTTTATTTCTTTATTTCTTTATTTCTTTATTTCTTTATTTCTTTATTTCTTTATTTCTTTATTTCTTTATTTCTTTATTTCTTTATTTCTTTATTTCTTTATTTCTTTATTTCTTTATTTCTTTATTTCTTTATTTCTTTATTTCTTTATTTCTTTATTTCTTTATTTCTTTATTTCTTTATTTCTTTATTTCTTTATTTCTTTATTTCTTTATTTCTTTATTTCTTTATTTCTTTATTTCTTTATTTCTTTATTTCTTTATTTCTTTATTTCTTTATTTCTTTATTTCTTTATTTCTTTATTTCTTTATTTCTTTATTTCTTTATTTCTTTATTTCTTTATTTCTTTATTTCTTTATTTCTTTATTTCTTTATTTCTTTATTTCTTTATTTCTTTATTTCTTTATTTCTTTATTTCTTTATTTCTTTATTTCTTTATTTCTTTATTTCTTTATTTCTTTATTTCTTTATTTCTTTATTTCTTTATTTCTTTATTTCTTTATTTCTTTATTTCTTTATTTCTTTATTTCTTTATTTCTTTATTTCTTTATTCTTTATTTCTTTATTTCTTTATTTCTTTATTTCTTTATTTCTTTATTTCTTTATTTCTTTATTTCTTTATTTCTTTATTTCTTTATTTCTTTATTTCTTTATTTCTTTATTTCTTTATTTCTTTATTTCTTTATTTCTTTATTTCTTTATTTCTTTATTTCTTTATTTCTTTATTTCTTTATTTCTTTATTTCTTTATTTCTTTATTTCTTTATTTCTTTATTTCTTTATTTCTTTATTTCTTTATTTCTTTATTTCTTTATTTCTTTATTTCTTTATTTCTTTATTTCTTTATTTCTTTATTTCTTTATTTCTTTATTTCTTTATTTCTTTATTTCTTTATTTCTTTATTTCTTTATTTCTTTATTTCTTTATTTCTTTATTTCTTTATTTCTTTATTTCTTTATTTCTTTATTTCTTTATTTCTTTATTTCTTTATTTCTTTATTTCTTTATTTCTTTATTTCTTTATTTCTTTATTTCTTTATTTCTTTATTTCTTTATTTCTTTATTTCTTTATTTCTTTATTTCTTTATTTCTTTATTTCTTTATTTCTTTATTTCTTTATTTCTTTATTTCTTTATTTCTTTATTTCTTTATTTCTTTATTTCTTTATTTCTTTATTTCTTTATTTCTTTATTTCTTTATTTCTTTATTTCTTTATTTCTTTATTTCTTTATTTCTTTATTTCTTTATTTCTTTATTTCTTTATTTCTTTATTTCTTTATTTCTTTATTTCTTTATTTCTTTATTTCTTTATTTCTTTATTTCTTTATTTCTTTATTTCTTTATTTCTTTATTTCTTTATTTCTTTATTTCTTTATTTCTTTATTTCTTTATTTCTTTATTTCTTTATTTCTTTATTTCTTTATTTCTTTATTTCTTTATTTCTTTATTTCTTTATTTCTTTATTTCTTTATTTCTTTATTTCTTTATTTCTTTATTTCTTTATTTCTTTATTTCTTTATTTCTTTATTTCTTTATTTCTTTATTTCTTTATTTCTTTATTTCTTTATTCGTGTTTTTCCTAATTTCTTATTTTCGTAGTTTCTTAATTTAATCTAGATTAAAAAATTAGTTTTCTTCTTCTTCTCTCTCTCTCTCTCTCTCTCTCTCTCTCTCTCTCGTATGTCTTCCAAAAATAAGGTGGGGGGGAGGGGGCTTCCACCCGAATGTACCTGCCCTGGCTTGGGGCCTGTCCAAAATATGTCAACTACCACTTCGGTTTTAAGAATTTGACGCTTTTAGCTACAACTCCGGCTCTACGAAAATCACCCGACTCCAATAACTCCAATCACGACTACACATTCCTGCTTTCATAAATAACATCAATTCCATTCCATTACTTGCTTTTCTTCTTAATTTCTCCCACCTTTCTAACCTTCAGCCAGAACTATGATGCAATAATTAAATATTTATTCCATAAAAATTAATATGGAAAAAAAATCTATTTTTTCCATGTTTTCAGCTTTCCGTGCATGGTAAGCCGTACACACTTTGATCTAGCGTACTGTTCAAAAATGTTCTATGTTAATAGGACACACTCGTATCATAGGTGGCAATCAACATTTTCCTTGAATTACATACATTTCATGCTGTGAAATAAAATCAAAATTCTTTCTTGTTATTTCAAAACGTAAAAACCCAATTTAAAATAATTTGAGGTAGCCTATCGCCTCTTTTCAAAACTCCACATCAGCCGATTCCATTGTTGCCATTTTGGCATCGGAAAAATCTCATGTGTTTGCCACAAAACGCTTGAAACGCATGCATGCTTGAAATATTCACGGAAATATTTCACAGCGTTATTTGGTTTGTGTCCATGGTGTCGCGGCAGCATTATGGCTGACAGGACAGGCATCGAACTACGATGCACTGACATTTTAGCAAAGCATGGTAGTGACTATGCTTTCGATGTCGGTCATCTTACGATGCTCGTGCATCGAAAATCAAAAGTCGGAAAATCACATTTTCGGGGCTTTCCGGCAATTAGTATTTGTTTTTATTGTTCGTACTGCCATGAACAATCAATCTAAACTATTTTACCACTTAACTTGGTCGAAAAATATGAGTTTTCGACCAAATTTGACCACGAGCATCGAAAGCCGCTTTCGATGTCGGTCATCGAAAAATCCATGAAAATCCACCCTAACAGTTTGTTGTTAAAACTTTAAGTATTAAATGTAGTGAGAATTAAAAAAAGTTGAGCAGTTCTCTACGAAATCGGTCTTTTCTCTTAAATTTTAATTTTTGTATTTTTTAATCCGACTGAAACATTTTTGGTGCCTTCGGTATGCCCAAAGAAGCCATTTTGCATCATTAGTTTGTCCATATAATTTTCCATACAAATTTGGCAGCTGGCCATACAAAAATGATGTATGAAAATTCAAAAATCTGTATCTTTTGACGGAATTTTTGGATCGATTTGGTGTCTTCGGCAAAGTTGTAGGTACGGTTCTGGACTACACTGAAAAAAATGATACACGGTAAAAAAAAATTTGGTGATTTTTTATTTAACTTTTTGTCACTAAAACTTGATTTGCAAAAAACACTATTTTGATTTTTTTTATTTTTTGATATATTTTATGCCAACTTTTCAGTTAAATCCATTTTTAGGTGACTTTTGTGAAAATTGTCGCAGTTTTTCATTTTTTAAAATAAGTGCACATGTTTGCCAACCTTTGAAAAAAATATTTTTGTAAAGCTGAGAAAATTTTCTATATTTTGCATTTTTAAAACTTGTTGATACGACCCTTCGTTGCTGAGATATTGCCATGCAAAGGTTTAAAAACAGGAAAATTGATGTTTTCTAAGTCCCACCCAAACAACACACGATTTTCTAATGTCGATATCTCAGCAACTAATGATCCGATTTTCAATGTTTAGCTATGAAACATTCGTGAAATTTTCCGATTTTTCAAAAAAAAATATTTTCAAAATTTTTAAACCAAGACTAACATTTTAAAAGGGCATAATATTGAATGTTTGGCCCTTTTGAAATGTTAGTCTTGGTTTAAAATAATTGAAAATATTTTTTTCGAAAAGATCGGAAAATTTCACGAATGTTTTATATTTTAACATTGGAAATCAGACCATAAGTTGGGTCGTATCAACAAAGTTCAAAAGTGCAAAATATAGAGAATTTTCTCAGCTTTTCATAAATATTTTTTATAAAAGTGGACAAACATGTGCACTAATTAAAAAAAAATAAAAACTTCGACTATTTTCAAAAAAGTCACCTAAAAATGGATTTAACTTGAAAACGGTGCACTTTATCAAAATTTCACTGAAGTACTTTTTGATTGCAAATTTGATTTTACATCAAAAAATGAAGTTGAAAAATTTTTGCGACCAATTTTTCGATTTTTTGAAAAAATCATAATTAATTCAAAAATTCATATTTAACTCGCTCAAAGATTTTTTGCACAACCTGGAAATTTCTGAAAAGTTGGCATCCAAAACATATCAGAAAAAATAGTGTTTTTTTTGTAAATCAAGTTTCAGTGACAAAAAGTTTAATAAAAAATCACCAAATTTTTTTTTACCTTGCATCATTTTTTTCCAGTGTAGTCCGTATCCATACCTACAATTTTGCCAAAGACACCAAATCGATCAAAAAATTCCTTCAAAAGATGCAGATTTTTGAATTTTCATACATCATTTTTGTATGGCAAGCTGCCAAATTTGTATGGAAAATTATATGGACAAACTAATGATGCAAAATGGCTTCTTTGAGCATACCGAAGGTACCAAAAAAGTTTCAGTCGGATTAAAAAATACAAAAATTAAAAATTGTAAAGAATTGCTTTAGTTCTACAAAAAAAAAAACTCAAATAGTTTATAATAAAATCTAAAGCTTGATGATTTCACCCGTTTTATGTAACTTTGCCAAAGTTTGAAAAATACTGGTCTGAGATCAACTTTGGCCGTGTTTTTTTGTCAAAAAAAAAAATGCTGAAAAAGTTGTTGAATAGACTTGCCACAAATTTTACTCCAAAACTCAACAATATAAATAAATAAAAAAATGTTAAAAAGTGAAAGAAAGAAAAAAGAGAGCAACTTTATTTTCAGTCATTGGTTTATCCAAACAAGATTCCATAGAATGTGGAAGCCGCTCTTTTACATATTCGAAAATCACAATCTTTATGAGGAATTTTATGATCGATTTGATGTCTTCAGGTAGTGATGTGCTGTATTTTTTTATATTTGTACATTTTTGCTGAATATAATTATTTTTTCATAAAAATATTGTCTTATTTTAAAATTTAAGGCTATTTTTTATTTTTTAAAAAGACAAGAACTCGGTACTTTTTGTTTTTAAGGAAAAAGAAATCTCTACAGATATTTTGATAAAGTGCGCAATTTTCTAGATAAGGTTACAAGTGGCATAATTTTTACAAAAAAAAATCGTTTTTTTAACTTCAAGTTTTCTTAACCTCACCTAAACAGCCCCTCATATTTCATTACCAATATTTTTACGTTTCTAAGACAAAAATAAAGGGAATTTTTTAAACATTGCTGAAAAAACATTTAAAGATGCGGATTTTTCATTTCACTTTTTGTCACTAAAACTAGATTTGCAGAAACAACTAATTTTTATGTGTTTTAGGGGACATCAAATAGCATTTTTTCATAAATTTTCAGAATGTACAAAAAATATTTGACCGAGTCATTAATTGTTGAATCAATACTGATTTTTTTCAAAAATCCAAATGTTGGTCGTAATTTTTCTCAGCCTTTCAAAAATATGTTTTTCAAAAGTGTGCAAACACCGGCACAATTAAAAAAAACTAATAACTGCGACTATTTTCAAAAAAGTTTTAAAAGTTATAACTTGAAGAGGGTGCACTTTATCAAAATTCCAATTTTTCAGTTTAGTCCTTATCCATTCCTACAACTTTGCCGAAGACACCAAATCGATCGAAAAATTTCTTCAAAAGATACAAATTTTTTAATGTCCATGTATCATTTTTGTATGGCCAGCTGCCAAATTTGTATGGAAAATTATATGGACAAACTTATGATGCAATATTGCTTCTTTTGGCATACCGAAGGCACCAAAAAGTTTCAGCTGGATTTAAAAATACAAAAAAAACGAATGAGAATTGCTTTATTTCAAAATAATAAAATTTCAATTACATTTTATTTGAAATAGCTAAAAATTGCAAAAAACAAACTCATATGTACCCACAACCAAATAAAACAGATTTTCGAATATTTAAGTACCATTTTTATGGGCAGTTGCCAAAATTGTATGGAACCTTATATGGATAATAACACAAAATGACTTTGAGACAAATAATTTAAAAAAAAAAACAAAATCTTTTTCGCCGCTTTCACAACAGCTTGTCACTTTGAGGGTTAAAAGGTCTCACACAAATAAAGCGCCCTCCCTTTCTCGCGAGCAATCGAAGGGGGGGACGGTTTGAGCTGAGTAAGTTTGAGGGGACAACATTATCGTCACATTATCGTTCAATTTTAGGCCTTGGCCGAGGTCTGAACGCCAGCACCACCACCATCAAAAGGGGAGTGCCTCCTCAACTCCATTAAGGGGAGGAGGTGAGTGGTTAGCTTTTCTCCCCTCTTGTTGCTTTTGCTGAGCCTGGTGGAAAAAAAGGTGGCTTTGCGAAAATGATCCGGGGTTGGTAACGGCTTTAAGGCAGTCATTAAAAATATATTTACTTTTGAGCGTCCACGCGTTCATTTTGCTCTCTTTCTAAAAGGTAAAAATGGCTCCATCAAGGGTTTGTTGTCGTTGTTTTTTGGAAAAGGTAACTTTCGTGAAAGTTTTATCAGTATTTAATCGTTTGTCGTTTCGGTCTTTATCGAGCGTGGGATTAAAATTGAGGCGGGGTGTTGAAGACGCTTGGCTTTGATTGGAAAATTTTCCTAAAGGTATCAATTTCCTTCGTCAGGAAAAAGCTCATTACGTGTCACTCCCCCGCTCCACCCCGAAACTTTGATGGGTTAAATTTAATGGATTGTTTCAAACTTTTTCGCGTGATGAGGGATAAGTGCGCTGTCCTTTGAAATGGAAGATAATCCACTCTGGAAGAAGGTGGTATGCAAAAGTTGACAACGCCTAAGGCGATTAATTTGATACTTGGAGCTTTAGGAAAAGCTGCCTGCTGAGAGGAAATGTTTGATCGTGAGCTGAAACACTTGAAAAACTTTTGAGAACATTAGAACTTGAAATTTGAATAATTTACATTCCTCTGATTGCGTAATTTTCCCATTAGACAAATATGGTAATTTTCCCGCACCAATTTCGATTTCTTTCTTCCAATGAATTCATTACTCCCCCCAAGAAAAAGTTCATCAGAAGAGCACGAGTTCTGACCCCGTTTCATCCAATCAGTCCTCATCAATTTCCATAACGTTACTCCCACAATCCCCATCAATCCTTCCTGGCGTTTTCCACCAAAAAATTCGATCGATTTTCTACACCCTTCCACATGTGAACACGGTTCGCTTTTCCAGAAATCCGAAGAAAAAAAAAAAATCTCAACTCCGCCATCAATCTCCGGATGTGTTCCGCAAAGGAAAAACGGAGGCAGAAATCGAAGGATACATTCGCGATGGAAAATTTGGGCGAACCTCTTTTTTTTTGCACGTGACCAAAATGCGATGATCTCAACTTGGATGGAGGTTAGTTGAAGCTTTTTCGGGCCACAGCAAGGTTGAGATGGTTGGTGGGAGTTGATTTGATGTTGGCATTTCCATAAAGCTTAAATTTAAAATTTGTGGAATTATGGAGGAAGGAAATAACGTTTATTTTGTAATATTGAAATTTTTTGTTGATTAACGAGAATTCTTGTGGTGGCTAAACTAAAAAAAAATATTTAAATTTATTTTTACTTTATTTCCCGATTTGGAGAGTATCAAAAACCCACTTTATTATAGGGGAATTTTTGTATGTAATTTTTTCGAGGACATAATGCTGGCATATCAATAATTCAACTTCTGAAAGTTCTATCACCTTAAATTAAGTACTGACTCTCTCTTGGGAAATTGATTTTTTGTAAAAAAAAACTTCATTAAAAAATCACCAATGACACCAAATCAATCAAAAATTCCTTGAAAAGTTGCATTTTTTTTTCATTCTTTCAAAGCTGTTCCAAAAAAAGAGGAAAAGTTCTAATTCTAAGAAATGTTTGCAAGTTTTTTTGTTTTCTTTAAAAATATTTTATTTTTATTTAATTCTAAATTAAAGTGAAAATAGAATGCAAATGAACGAAATCCTTTCAAAACACCTTTTCATAGCTGTCCCTTTGAAGAAGCCGCAAATTGTTAGATCTTCAAATTTTACGATAACAATGCATGCAATTTTTTCTCGAATGATCGGTTTTTTTCATACATTTTGGAAGTTATTTTTTTTTAAATTTTGAAAATTTTCACAAAACTACGTATTTTCTAAAAAATAATCAACATTTCAGTTTTTACCATATTAAATGATTGGGAATTTTTCAATCTTTTGAAAATAATATCACATTTTTTTGAAAAAACTTTTAAAAAAATCACAAGGCTACGTATTTTCGAAAAAAAACTCAAATTATCGAGATTTTTTCTTACATTTCAAAAATATTAACATACTGTTTTCTAAACACTCAAAATATTCAAAAAAAAACTTCGTTTTTTCGAGAAAAAAAAATCTTAAAATTTCAGCATTTCACAATATGGGTATCAAATGATCGGGATTTTTCATACATTATGAAAAAATCAAAACATTTTTTTTGAAAATACAAAAATAATCATAAAACTACGTACTTTCGAAAAAAATACCCCAAATATCAGTCAGTTTAGTTCAGAACTGAAATTTTGATTATTTTTTTTTTTTTAGAAAATATGTAGTTTTGCGCAAAATGGGAATATTTTCATAAATTTGTTTTACCACTTTCGAAATAAACACAAAAATCCCGATCATTTAATGAAATTGAGAAATTTTGAGAACTTTTTTCAAAAAACCGTAATTTTATGTTTTTTTTTTAGAATTTTCAAAAATTTGTTTCATTTTTTTAAATGTGTGGAAAATCTCGATCATTTGATACCCTCAAACTTAAATTTTGAGTATTTTTTTTTTGGAAAATACGTAGTTTTGTGAAAAACTTTTGGTTAAAAAAATACCTTCGAAATCTATAAAAAAATTCCAATCATTTGCAAAAAAACTGATGTTCTCAGTAGTTTTTTCAAAAGTACGTAGTTTTGTGAAAAATTGGGTGTTTTCAATAAAATGTGTTGCAAAATTAAAAATGTATGAAAAAAATCCCTATCATCTGATATCCATATTGTTAAAAACCTGAAATTTGGAATACTTCTTTGAAAACACGGAGTTTTGTGAAATTTTTGAGTATTTTCAAAAAAAATACTCTATTTTTTTCGAAACGTATAAAAAAAAAGCTTGACGAGAAATTTCACTTCCTTTGATTTTGGAATTTAAAGTTTAAGTTTTATTGTTTTATTGTCATTCTTTTTACAATATATTTTTTATTACATTTTTAATTTGGCTGAAATTTAGACATGAACATATTTGTAAAGGGTTGAGAGTGCACAGCATCCAAAAAAGTTATTATCTTCTTTTTTCCATAATCCATTACTAACAGGCCAAAAAGCAACAATCTGATTGATTGTAAAAAATTCTGTAGACAGTAATTTAGGAAATGAATAAAAAACTATCGACAGTTCCCAAAGTTTTGAAGTTACAAAAATGTGTGAAACAAAAGTGTTGGTGCAAAAAGCTCTGGCTAATTAAAATTTCTCAGTGTATATTCATTTGGAAATTTTGATAATAAAATTAATAATTGTTTCAAAAAACATTGAAAATCGATTTACTATTTCGTGAGATGCTACATTGTTTACACTCTGAAGCCCAGATTTTTTTCTGGGTGCTTTATTATTGCAATGTAACTTTTTTTCTCGAAATCTTTTCATCAATCACTTACATCTTCACTGAAAAAGCTTAACTGCATTGATCAGAAACCATTTTCGCATTGGCAACTTAAATTTTTTTACGGAAAATCTTATGGGATCTCGATAAGAGTTCTACGATCAAAGAGGCTATTCTGCATCATTTCTTCATCCTTACACAGTAAAATATTATCATGATAGTATTACACCTGAGAAATTGCATCTGAAATGTGTAAATTTACATCATGAGTAATTCTACCCTTTCTGCTGAAAATGATTTAAAGTTACATCAAATATGCGGTTTTTTATTTTCAAATAGGCGGTTATATTCTACCTTAAAATTGTTCAAACTTCTAAAATTCAACTTTTTTTTATGTGTATGAATTTTAATACAAATTTGACAGCAAAACACAAAAACACAAAAAAAAATCAGAAAGATTTTCTTATTCTTGGGGATAAAACCATATTTTTTATAATAATAATTATTTTTGTTTGTAAAGCACGTTGTTGAGCCTTAATTTATTTTTCTGAAGTTTTTTGAATGATTTTGTTTCTTTAAATCTCAGCAATAATCATGTTTCTTTTAAGCATTCTTTCTCACCAAACAATAAATTATGCACAGATGCCTAAAAGATTTTCCCTAAAAACTCACCTTGTGCATCGGCGTGCCCCAGAAATCGTTCAGAAACACGTTCTTGATCGACGAGTGGGGCCTCAGGTCGCGATTCTCCTTGATCGCGCTGATGTCGTCGAACACAAAGCCACAGTTGAGGCTGTTGTGGTAGCAAAGCACACAGGTCAGCGCGATCAACGCCCCGTACAGATGGTGGGAGGCCATTTTTTTAAACGATTTTGAGAAAACACTTGTTCACTTACGATTTCCCCCTCACTCTTCTATTTATAAACTTTATTTTCTTCGCTCAAACAAACAACATTTACGCTTAACTTTTACTTTTGCCTACGTTTTCTAAAACTTTGTTTAATCAACTTTTGCCTCCTCCCGGACTAACCGGAAGCCTGAAGGACTCCGCGAAAAATAACGAAACAGGCGCAAATTTATGCTACTCTTTCTAAACATGCCCTATGATGACCCGGTTTGCTCGATGTAACAACACTCGCGACGAGGAGGCCTCTTCTGGCGTTGCTGGTGCAAATTGAATTCCGCTGCTGCTGTCGTAATTTGATCCTTTTTGGGGCGAAGTAGAAGGGCAGATGGTGTTATCTGAAAAGAAGAAACAGAGAGAGTGGAAAAATCGGATTAGGTTTATTATGCATTAAATATTAAAATCTGTCTTATTTTGTTTGGTTTTCGGGAACGAGGGTTGATTAAGATATCCGGAATGTTTAAACAAGCGTTAGCGTCACATCGACGTCGTCGTGCTATCTTGTCGCACCCGCCATTTTGACGTTCCGAGAAAAACGTGTTTTAATGTTTGACCTTGAATATTCAAAAACGAGAGCACGCAATGTAAACAATAACAAACACGTTTTGTTTGGCTCACCATTCTGTGCATTGCCCCAAAGTTTGGTTGAAGTTGGTTGCTCGAGTCCCGAGTTATAATTACAAATGTTTACGGTAGTCTAGCTTGTACGTGCGACAAACGCATCCTGACTTTCCTGGCCTGAAATCCCTTTGGCCTTTTGTCGCACTTACATCAATTTTCATGGAGTGACAAGATAGCACGACAAGATTTAAATTACTTTCATATGTAAAGTGACAAAAATGCACGGAGTTTTTTTCGGTTTTTGTTGAATATCTCAGGATTGAAATAGAATTTTGGGGATCTGTGAAGGTCAAAAGGTGAGGCATTGTGAGCTGCACAAAATGGCGTTCATAACTCAATTTGACCCAAAATGCACGTACGACAAGTTAGCACGATGGCGACGACATGGTGATGTGAAAAAGTAAGACTCCAACTACATATTATTTTAAATTGTGAAAGTCCTTTAATTTTTTCGAAAAAAACTGTTTTTTTTCAAATTTTAAAACGCAGCTAATAGATTTCTAATGTGAACTAAGCTGCCCATTTTTTTATGGCTATTATGCAAAAAAAAATATTCTGAGAAAATGCGTTTTCAATAGGATTGTTAGGTCGTTAGGTTTTTTGACATCGACAACCAAAGCTAAAGACTATTTAAGTAAAATTCAAGTACTAGAATAGATGATGAGCAACTCTCTACGAAAGCGGTTTTTTTTGTTAATTTTAATTTTTGTATCCGGCTGAATCTTTTTTTGTGCTTTCGGTATGCCCAAAGAAGCCATTTTGCATCATTAGTTTGTCCATGTAATTTTCCATACAAATTTGGCAGCTGTCCATACAAAAATGATATGTGAAAATTCAAAAATCTGTATCTTTTGAAGGATATTTTTGATCGATTTGGTGTCTTCGGCAAAGTTGTTGGTATGGATAAGGACTACACTGAAAAAATATGATACACGGTAAAACTTTTTTTTTGTGATTTTAAACTTCACTTTTTGTCACTACCCAAGTAGCACTCATAACTTGTCGATTGTTGAATAATAGTTAGATAGCTGTTTTGGTTCAACATACGAGAAAAAATGTCAACGTTAGTTAAATATCAGTTTGATTCACTACTTGTATAACTGACTTATGTAACTCATGAGATGTGTGCTATACAAGTGTTAAAACACAGTCAACTTCACCCTTTTCCAACTTTTACACACAACATAGGGAATATGCACTCGCTCCTAACTCCATCCAATTTGCTGATTTTCACTATTAAAACAATTTATGTTTGAACACTTTTGATAAAAACTTACTTGCTCACTTCCTATTGAGCTATTTATCACTTTATTTTACTCGAAAACACTTTTTATGAGCTGTAATTGAACGTCCAAGTGCTGATATGCTTCCAGTGTGCGCTTTGATTTGACAGCACAGCCGTAAACCACGCCTCCTTTTTTCGTTGAATCTCTTGTTAGATAGCACAGTGTTGTCAAATACATTTGTACAACTTACTCTGATAACTTGCATCTTTTCTGGCAAGTTATACAACAAAAAAAAGTGCGTTTTTTCCAGTTCACAGGAGTTGTAGAACAAGTTGTGATAACGAAGCGGATTGGTTATACAACCAGTTAGGAAATACGTTTATCTGACAAAGTGTGTTGCTTGGGTGAAATTTGATTTGCAAAAAAAAACACTGTTTTTAATTTTTTTATTTCCAGATATGTTTTAGGGGACATCAAATGCAGCTTTTAAAAAAAATCCAGAATGGGCAAAAAATCTTTGACCAAGATATGAATTTTTGATTGAATACTGATTGAAAAAAAAAACGAAATATTGGTCGCAAACATTTTTCAACTTCATTTTTCGAAGTAAAATCAATCAATAAATTTGCAATCAAAAAGTACTGGAGTGGAATTTTCATAAAGAGCTCCGTTTTCAAGTTATAGCCATTTTTCAGGAAACTTTTTTGAAAATAGTCTCAGTTATTCATTTTTGAAAATTAAGTGCCCATGTTTGCCCAATTTTGATAAAAAATATTTTTGAAATGCTGAGAAAATTCTCTATATTTTGCTTTATTGAACTTTGTTCATACGACCCTTAGTTGCTGAGATGTTGCCATGCAAAGGTTAAAAAACAGAAAAAAATGATGTTTTCTAATTCTCACCCAAACAACCCACCATTTTGTAATACCGATATCTCAGCAACTAATGGTCCGATTTTCAATGTCAAAATATGAAACTTTCGTGAAATTTTCTGATCTTTTCGAAAAAATATTGATAATTAAAACCGGGCATCCGGGAATTTTTTTAGCCTGTCAAGTTTTTTGAAACTTTTCCATTATGCCAGCTGACAAGGCCAAAAAAGCCTTCTTCCGTTTCAAGTTACAATTGTTGGAATACTATCCAAGCAACAAAGAGAATAATCCCAATAGCCACTTTGTTGATTTTTTTTCTTCAAAAATCATGTGTCAAGGCTGAAAAATAACTTTAAAATACTCAATACTGGCAGAACACATTTTGTACAAATTGGAGACTTTCAATTTGTCTTGTGGTCCCGTAAGTCCGTATTAAACATTGATAAATTTGTAAATATCTCAAAATTTCATATTCCAGAAAATTTATTAAATCAACTTAAAAGATGATTTTCAATCATTCCTGAAAGTTTCATGAAGATAATTTGGGACTACACAGAGTAAGAGACGATTTAAGATCAAAATTTTGCCATGCGCAAAGCGAACTGTCAAACTTTGTAAGCGTTTTTCTCTGAACACCGAGTCGATTTACGTGTGCCATATCTCGAGATAGGATGGACCAAATTGGCTGAAATTTGGGGTGGAGACTCGCAAGACATATCCCGTGTGCAAGACGAAAACACAAAAATCAAATAATTTCGAGTATTTATATGAAAAACATAAAAATATTTTTATCTTTTTAAAAACTAAACTTTTTGAAAATCAGCCTTCGTCATGCCTTCGTCATGCACACGGGACCGATTTAATGAGTCTTCACCAACATTTTGAGCCGATTTGGTCAATGCAGTGTTGAGATATCGTGGTACCCGTTTTTTGAAAATGCCAACTTCATATTCGGCAATGATACAACCAAATGTCTTCAAATTTATGTTGTTGATAGTTGAAAATGTATATTTTTATGCTTTGAAAACAGATTGAAAATAAAATTAAAGTTTGCACTCAAACCAACCTCTGATATTTTTGACGATTTACATGTATGTAACCCCTTAAGGTTAAGTTTTTTTATTTAAATTTAATATAACTTTCATCCACTCCCTTGACTACCGGCAGGAAGATTGAAAATAGAAATATGATTTTTTTTATTCATTCCCCCCCTTAAACAATCTGAGAATCAAGAACATAATCAAAGTTGATTTTTAAAAAATTGTGTGTGATAGAATTTAAACTTTCTTAGGATCAAAAATGCCATTAAATTAAAAAAAAATCTAGTTTTCTATAAAGTGCTGCTAACGATCAAATTGTTCCAAACATTTGAAATTAGCATTTTCAAAAACATTACTAATTGTTTTAACCAAAAACCTGTGCCAGCCTCTCCACTTTCATCAATACTTTCTGAGATATACTCAGATATCAACCAATTCTGTGTAAATAAAGGCCAATTCAAATTTGATTTGAAGTTTATGTCTATTACACAACCTTTCTCGCTCCTTTAATATTTTTTTTTCAAAAAATCAAAGAGTATGATAACATATTTTTTTTCCAATTAAAAAAATGCACTAAAGAACTCTAGAACTAATTAAAAATTGTTTGAAAAATATTGAATGACGTTCATTCTAAATTTTGAATTTTTATTCGATTTTCATCACTTAAAATTGAATTCCCAAAATACGTTTTTCTACATTTAAAAACTAATTAGTATCAAAATTTTTGTAATTGTCTGCTCTACAACTTTGAAGAACATTGTTACACTCTAAAATTAACCCTGCAAAATTAGAAAAAACACGAAATTTTAAAATGAAAATTTTTGTTCTAAATGAAAAAATGACCCTTCTGGGTCAAAGTAGATTCGAAAAGTACATTAAATTCCCATAAAATGACATGTTCCAAAAAATTTTACAGACGAGTAACGGAAAATGGGAGAATTTTTAAAACTTTTTAAGTGTTTTTTTTCGATGAAAAATACGTTTTTTCGGAATTCTGATTACACCATCAAATCGGGCGTCTAATTTAGCATAGCATAGCATAGCATTGGTGTCTACCCGTAGCTGCTACTTCGTTATTGACCAGAACCCCCAAACATTGCTCCGTGGACCACAGATGAAAAGTAGGAACCAATCATCACCCCTTCGCAATTTTCAAAGGTCCCTATCGTGCTGATCAATACCGACGCCGGCCACGACCAGTGGTAAGACACGGGGAAGTGGATGGGAATGTTAGCCGATACTTGAGTGATGGGACCGCCAAATCGACTGCGTCTCCGACAAAGTATCACATGAGTTTTGAGGGGTTAGTAAGATGGGTATGAGGTCAGGATTCACTGTGGTAGGTGATGCGACCATGAGCAATTTGTTTATGGGTTGAAATTTTAAAAATCTTAGGCAGCCGGCTGCGGAAAGATAGCTATCTAGGGATTTAAATATAGTATTAATTCGACCGCGATTCTCCAGAAATTCTCCGTCGGCGTGCCTTCCGATCAACGGTGATGTAGGAAGGGCTTCATTCATTAAAATTATTTTATATCATAAGCCTTAAAACATATCCGTCGACGTGCCTTCCGATCCTCGATGATATGGAAAGGACTTAATCCAGCAATACGACTTGCTTGTCTCAGAAAACAAAAATCGCATCGTTTCTATCGAAAACTATATAAAGAGAACAAAAATAAAATTCATCGGCCAACGAACGCGCGAACAAAAAATAAATGAAAAAAAAGAAGAAGAAGAAATCCAATCACCCCATGTACACAAATAGCGACACAAAAGAGACTGAAAATAAAACGAAAAACAGGACTGAGCGTCCACACAGGCACCGCACTACTGATGCCATTATTTAATTATAATGACCAATCACCCCATGCACTCGAACAGCGACACAAAAGAGACGGAAAATAACACGAAAAAACAGGACTGAGCGTCCACACAGGCACCGCACTACTCCATCAAATCGGGCGTCTAATTTTACATAAAAGTCCCTTTGACACCAAATTTCTATCTCATCACCGTTTCAGACTGCAAATTATTGAAAAACACCTCTTTTTTCGCATGTTCAAAAATCGAAGGGGTCGTACCGCCCCTCCGTCATGAGATATCAAAAAACGGACCTCGGATTCGTGATCAGGGACAAAAGTTACCCCTCAGGACAAAGTTTCACGCAAATCAAAGAGGGGTCGGGGTAACTGCTGTGTGAGTTGGCGGAGAATTACCCAAATTAAAAATTTGTGTAATTCAATAAACATAACTTTTTTTGTTTATATCACAAAGTTATTCAACAAATCAACAATTGAAAAATGCTTCAATAAACTTTAATCAGTTACACCCCCAATTGATGGACGCAAAGAATAAAATTCAAAAGTATCGCAAAAGTGAACAGACAATTCGGAATCAGAAATTGCTCTTTTTAAGCCTATTTTCATCCAAACTAGGTTTTTCTCAGAAACAGCGTGTTACACATAGCTTGAGTCATAACTTTCCGCAAGATAACGCGGTTTTCGTTAGCAGGTTGTGGTGACAAAATTTGGGCCAAAAAGCAACGCTGCTGCAAAAGTTTTGTTTGTTTTTCCTTCCTCAAACTTGGTGCAAGCAAGCTCATCGTGTCACCGTGTTCGTTATCGGTGGCACCACACCGGTGAAAGTGAGATGACTAACGAGACTGTAAGATGGGTTTTCATGGTGGGGAGGGGTTCTACTGATGAAAGTAAGAATTTTCTTGTGATGCTTGTAATTATGCGAAAATTTCAGGTTATTTGGAGGAAATGAGGTTTGTCAAAACTTTCGCAAAAAAAAAAGAATTTTCTTTTAATTCAACAAGAAAAGATTCCCTCAAACAGGAAACAATCAAGCAGTTTCCACAAATCCCCATGTTCACCCCCTAAACACGGAGTAACAATTTCCACCCGCAAGCTGCTGCCACCGAAACGTCCAAATGGTGTTTGGCACAATTTAGCACCTTGCGCGAAACCCCGTTCTCCAGCATACAAAGCTAAACTGCACAAAAATGAATAGAACGCGAGTGAGAAAGAAAAACTTGAATGAAAAACACGTGGAAAACTGCACAATCGAGTGTTGAATTTTAAGTGCCCCGCGTGCTGCGCGCGAGAATTGAAAAAGAAAAATGGCTCCAGAACAAAACATTTATTTTTCACGTGAGCGAGAAAAATCCACTTTTCTTCTCTGGGGGAAAACTCAACTAGAACGAGGGGAAAGTGATAAATATATCCGAGCTGTGCCATTTTCGAGCTGCCCCACGGTGAGGTGCAGCTTCTGAAAAGGAGGTGTTATCTGAAGAATTGTTTTTTTTTTCTGGGACAGAAATTGCTTTATTTTTGCACCCAATGGTCAAGTGGTGCATTTTGGATTAAGATGATTTATTTGATATTTTTATAAATTTTAGAAATAATCTCTTGAAAGTGTGTTCCTCCCGACAAAACGCTTTTCTCCGGCGCTAATCCGCGGGGCCATTTCAAACAACTTCCCACCACGAAACTGGCCATCAAACCGAAAATCCGCCACTCATCGTCGCCGCCAAAAGCTCGTAAAGCTTTGCGCCGCGGAGACACACCTGAGCTCGAGTTGAGGCTCGGGAAAAGTGGGTGGTTTTAAAAGGAAAATCGTAAAAGAAAATGCTTCACGGAACGGAAAAGCCCTGCGACAGTATTTTTGTTTAAGGCTTGTTTACCGACAAGGAGAGGACGAAGAAGAAGAAGAAGGGCCGACCTTTTCTGTCAACCACCTTAAAAAACAGCAGGGTCACTAAACAGGGATTTGCAGGTGAAGACAAAATTAATTTCTGCACATCGTTTAAGGGATTTGGCGGAGTTTTGTCTTTTTCTTGGCGTGTGTTTTACCTGCAGGATTAGAAATGTTTGCAGATGACGGTGGGACAGTGTTTCTTAACAAAAAAAAAAAAACAAATTCACATACAGAGTTGTTACGGAAAAGTCGAAAAAAAATCAGCGCCAGATCCGCACCGACCCCAAAATCCCATCCACGCAAAATCATCTGGATCAGTAACGTTGATCGGTTGTGGATTAATATCCCACCTGCACCAAGTGGAACCTTTTTTGCCATTTCTGAAACAATATTAGCATTTTTTGTAACACTTTAAATATCGTTGCTTTGAAAACAAACGCAGGAAAAAAAATTAAATTCAAAAATTAAAAAAAAAAATTAAAACCATAAAATAATTCACCAAATTATAAAATCTAGAGATTTTGTACTTGATAATTCTCGCCAAAATTTTACTCTGAAAATTGAAACACAAAATTTCTATTATTTTCTTCTCTAAATTTCTTTAAACAAAAATATGACTCCAAAAATGATCCAAACTAAGAAAATGGCCAAAAAAATAAAATTTAATAATTAAATAATTTGTTAACTTAAGAACATTCAATTTAATAACTCCTACTTTTTTACGTTTTTTGAGTCTGTAAGTTTTGACAATTTCAAATTATGAATTCAGTTTTTTTTATTATTTGAATATGCAAATTCTGAAATTTCAAATAGTTGAATTCCAGATTTCTTTTTTTTTTTTTATTGTAACATTACATTTCGCTATTAGACGGAGATTGTAGCATGTTGCTAAGTGGATTTCGTCATGTTGTGAAAATTGGAAGTAGAATCAATTCTACCGGCAACAGAATTTTTCAGTTTTTCAATAAATCAAATATTTAAAAAAAATAACTTTTTTAATTGAAAAAACTTAGAAAATCTAAAAAGTTTCATACCTAGCCTCACATTTTTGAAATTCTGTAATTTTTCGAATTTTGTTATTTTGATTTTAATAAAATTGTTATTAATATGAATTGTTAAGCAGATGTTTTAAAAATAATGAGTTGTAATGTTATGTTAAATTTAAATAACAAAAATCAATCATTTTTAGAAGAAAATTTTCTTCATTAACAACTTCGTAGAAATTGATGTTTTTGCACTCAACGAAAAAGATTGAATTTATTTAATTCTAATAACATTTTCCTTTGTAATTTGAAAGAAATTCCATCGTTATTATTTATTTTGTTTATCAAAATTGCTATCCGCGCGAAATCCGCGCCTGAGCAAAATTAGCCAGCAAATCCGCGCCAGATCCGCGCGATTCGCGCCATCCGCGTCATCCGCGCGATCCGCGCCGTCCGTAACAACCCTGCAAATATTTTTAACGCTTTGAGAAACCCAGTATATCTTAGAGAAAAAAAGGTAAGGAAATACGCATTTAAGAATCTAATCCTATCATGATGATATTATGGTTATTTTCATCACTGATACAGTTATTAAATTCACTAAAAACATAAAATGGTAAAGGTTATATGTTTATTTGAGAATCAGAATTTTATTTGAGAATCAGTATTATATATTTTTCTTAAATTGAACAAGTTTTGGAAAAACAATGCCAAAATGTCGATGGGGTTAAAGTTGTTTGGAAAATAGGAATTGTATCCAAAGTTATAATTAATGAATGAGAAATGTATTGAAATAAATTAGGCAACTTTGCTAAACGGTATTTTGAACGAAGAAAAAATTCTTAAATAAAATAATCACTTAGCTTTTGCAGATATCGAGAAAAATTACTGTTGAACCAGAAAAAAATGAGCCAAAAAGTATGCATTCAACTTTGGGCTAGTCAAACAAAATGTTGGTCTGGTAATTCAGATTTTGATGTGGAAACAGATTTATAGTTAAATACTTAGACATCCATAAAAGAAAAAAATCATCATTTTTCAACTGATTTGTTTTTAAAAAACTTGATATAATGCATTGAAAAAATCGTTTTTAATTATTTTTCATAAAACATCGGTATCATTGGCAAATCCGGAAAAATGTTTCAAATAAGAACAGCCCTATTTTTTCTGCAGAATTATTAACTTTTTTAAATTTATTTCGGTTAAAACAGGAACAGAACAAACAAGTTCGTACACTGATTTTCAAATTTATTGCTCTAAAATCTCCTGAACCTATTCAGACTGTAGTCCTGATTTTACACAGTTGGCAATAGTGACTTAAAAATAATTTGTTAATTATATTTTATATAAAACTTCTCAAAAATTTTTCAAAAAAAAAACAAAAATCTTCTGAAAACTGTTATCCTTGTTTAGGTGGAAGTGTACACTGTCACTTATTGATAGTATTAAGCTAATTCTATGATTTTAAGCATGAAAAACATTTAAAAAATATTGAATTCAAGAAAGATTATTTTATGACTGTTTCAAAAAATTTCCCGTTTCCCGGGAAATTCTAAATCCGGGAAACATGGAAACCCTATGAATGGGTATGTTAATGTATAAACATCAATAACTTGAGAAGGATTTTTTTTATTATCGATTTGGTGTATTTGATTAAGTTGTAAGTTATGATTAGAACTTTTCGGAAAGATAGGTGCATGGAAACAAGTTTTACAATTCGCAATATAAGTATCAAGCGATTCGAAATTAAATGTATTAGAGTTTTTTGAATGAAATACTCAAATTTTCACTAAACACTACATAAAAAATATCGAATAATGACTGTATTTTGTGAAAAATTCAGTCTTTCATTCAAAAAATTTTCAAACAGTTAAAATACATGCGAAATTTTGAAACTTTTGATACCCACATTGTGAATTATTAAAATTGTAGTATTTTCGAGAAAACATGGAATTTTGACAAAATTTAAGTATTTCATTCAAAACACTCCACTCACAGTTAATATACATGCAAAATTTCAAATCGTTTGATACCCATATTGAGAATTATAAAAATTTGAGTATTTTCGAGAAAATACGGAATTTTGTGAAATGTTCAGTTTTTCATAAAACAAACTCTAAAACAGTGAAAATGCATGCAAAATTTCGAATCGTTTGATACGCATATTGCAAATTATAAAAATTTGAGTATATTCGAAAAAATACAGTATTTTGTGAAATTTTTTGTATTTCATTCAAAAAACTCTAAAACAGTGAAAAAGCATGCAAAATTTTGAATCGTTTGAAACCAAATTATAAAATTAAAAAATATGAATACTTGAAAAAATACGGTAGTTTGTGATTTTTTTTGAAGTATTTATACTTTGAAACTTACCATTTTATCAAAAAAAAAAAAAAATGCTTAGAGGAAGCTTGAAAATTCAACATAATTTGGTTGGTTATAGTCAATTTAAGAAATATATTAAGCATAAGTTATGGTCCGTTATCGTCGATAAAATTATCGCCGATAGAATTATCGGAATAACAATAACAATAACGAAAGATTATCGTTATCGCTATCGAACCTCGATAATTTTATCGTTAACAACCTTGAAAAAAAAAACATTTTTTATTAATAAATTTTTTATCACCTTAAATTTATTTCCTTAAAACAATACCTTTTAATTTAATATTTAAAGAAATCTTTTGACATATCTGTTTCGAAGTGTGAAAAAAATCACCTAAAGTTTTTTTTATGGAAAATGTGATTGCTGAACAATATCGAAAATGTGTTCGTAAACAAATTTTAAAAGCCTAATCAAATTTGAAATCATAAAGTATTTTACCGAATGTTTGAATTTTTGCCCCAGTTTGGAGCTATAGGCACTTTAAGGTTATCATTTTGAGAAATTATAGTAATTCTAATTTTTTTTTAAATACTTGAGCCTGGAAAAAATATTATGAATTCCTAAATTTTTCTCTAAGAGACTTTAAAAATTAGTCTTACAAAGAATTTGGAACAATGAAATAGGATTTTCAGTTGGTGCATTTTCAAATGTTAAAATGTTAAATTATTTTGAAATTTTTGGATCATGTTAATAAACAAATATTCATAATTTTGAAATCAAACATAACTTTAAACAGGTTTGCAAATATACAATATTTTGTACTAAATTTTAAAATTTTGAATTTTTTTTAATTGAAAAGATCAAAAATTTCACAAAAGTTTCCGAAATTAGGTCGCCCAAGTTGCTTTTTGGCCCCGAGATCAAGGTGGTCAAGTTTTAAGAAATAAACTGGAAATGCTAGATTTTTTAAGTTCCTGACTGAATAAAGATAAAAAACGTCATTTTCCATAACAAGAGTCCCCCCTTTAAAATTGGTCTAAAAATCAGGAGGCAACAATTTTTTTTTTCTAAAAACATCAAAATTTCAACAGAAATAGAAGACTAATCAACTGTGAACTATCTAAAATGCTTTTGCTGCATTGATAATCATAGTCAGCAAGTTTGGGCTCGCTTAAAATATTTTCATCTTTTATGAAATTACAATGTTCAGCACCGCATTTTTATTATTTTTCTCGCAAACATAAAATTTTCGTCAATCCTTAGAAATTTTGGAAATTAATGATTGCAAAATAACTGTACAGGTGTAAAAAAATCAATTTAAAACACTTTTTTTTAATGTTGACACTGAGGCCTGTATTTTTTTTTACCTTTTATATTTTTTGTTGACTTTGTTCAGAGTCGAGGGACATAATCTTCAAAAAATATTTGCAACGGTCTGAATAAAAAAAAAAAGATATTTTGTTTTCGCTGAAAATTTAGAAAAATGCCGAAAAATGATTTTTTGGAGATCCCTGCTTCAGATAGGACAACCCCAATGGCCGAACAAAAAAAAACAAATTTGAGCCAAAGTTGAGCACTTTTCATTTGGATCCTGGTAGAATGTAACATTTTTTTTTAGTTTTTTCTTGAAATGAAGTGAAAAAGTTAAATTCAACAGCAATTGAAAATTTTACCAGTTCCTGATATGAAATAACACGTTTTCTTACCAGAGTCGAGGGACAATTTTATTTAAATATTTGCAACGATCTTATTTATAAAAATCATTTGAAAACATATTATTTATTCAAAAGATGAAAGTCAAATAAAAAAAAAACAAATTAGGGGAAAGTGGGACAAGATGACCATATGGGGCAAGAGGAACAATCTCTCGTTCGGCCGTAATTTTTACAATTTTGATTGTTTCCAGTATGAGGAATTGTTGCTAGCAATGCAATTAGATGATTCTACTACCACATAGCCGCCAAAACGACGTAAACGCCACGAAGCATAAAATTTAATGAAGTTTTTTTCAAAATCTTCAAAATAAGGCTTAGGGTTCGTTTTAAGGCTCATTTTATCAAAAGGCTATTTTTCCTAGATTAGTAGTGTCCCTACCAATGACTTGCACCTATTATAAAGTATGATTTAACTTTTGGTTTTTATGCTGAGAGCTTTTAAAAAATCTGGTTCAGGTGGGACAAGTGTACCCTATGGATTTTTAGTATGGAAAAAATACGAATTGTTGCTACAACATTATTTATTGGGAAATAAATACAGAAGAATACTTAAAAACTGATAAACAATTATAAAAAAATTGTCCACACAAAATATAGTGATATTATGAAAATTTACTATTAACCATCTGAGCAAAATTTTTTTTTCGTAAAAGCGATTAAATTTTTAGTTAAATATTATTTTTTAATCTAAAAATGAAAGAAACTTTTCAAATACATTCTAATCTAATGTATCTAAGTGATAACAGTACAACTGTTAGCAAATAAACATGTTTTTCATGCATTGTTTCTCTTGCCTCAAACGGATGGCTCGTCTTTCCGCACTAGTTGAGTAGAACATACGGAAAATCAAAAAAAAAAAAATCATTTTTTTACATTAAAAACAGGATTGTTTAAAACTTGTTCTATCAAAGTCGTAGTCAAGACTTGGAATAAGATGATTATAATAAAGTCCGACAGATTTTTCAACTTATTAATGGGTTATAACGAGCATTTCCTTAGCTTGTTACCCCACTTTCCCCTATTCGCTCTACAGCATTGCCTTGACGTTCTCAATTGCGAGATTCCTACTCGAAACTAGGTGTCCGAAGGCTTGATTGTTGAGGCAATTGCAAACCTCTTTTTACACTTTAGCTTCCATCCACCTCGGGATTCAAACTGACGACCTTTGGATTGTGAGTCCAATTGCTTACCAGCGAATCCACCGAGGCAGGACCCAGGGAGACGACTCCTACACCTGGACTGAGCTAACGACCTAACCCTTCAGGCTAGACCGGGGCCAACACTTACTTCCCCATCCGACGGAAGGCGTGGTCAGACAAATCTCGTCTCGAAAAATGCCACCGGGACCTTCTGGGATCGAACCCAGGCCGAATGGTGATAGTATGGATTGTAATTTCAACCTTTATATACGTTTTTTTTTTCTTTTTGAAAAATGGGACTAAAAAAGGTTCATGGAATTTTAATTTGTTTCCGATTATTCATTTTTCTGTGAGCAATATTAAGATTTTCTTGACTTGAATCGATCTCAGATCCTGAACGTATCATCCAAATCGAGGCATCTCGATACAACCCCTTGTATTAAACCGAGCAAATTCTTTCAAAAGATGCCTTTAAAACACAAAGATCCTACAAAATTTTAAAACCGGAACCACTGGCACCTCTCCAAGCTAACAATCTCCTCTTCATCAAAGACGGTTCGTTAGCCAAATAACCCCAAAAAAGAAGAGAAGCACCTTTCCGTCAAGAGATCCTCACATTCTCATTATCCGTCTTAGGAGGAATCCTCCGTCACCGTCAACATCCTTGCTTCTCTGCGCTCAAGCTTCCTTATCAAATCCTCAACCGCGGGAAGATGATGCAAACGACGGTGGCCATCACCATAAACATCAACCGCCTTAAGAAGGCCTGGCTTCTCCTGGCTGGCTGCCTTCGCCAACTCTAAACATTTCGTGGCCACGTGGCCAGGTGAGAAAAACTTTAGTTATTAGACGGCATGCCGAGCAGCTTCCGACAACTCCGGTAGGATTTGCCCCCACAGTCTGGAACGTGTGAGGATGTTTAGTCTCGAGAAGAAGTGCTTGGTGAGCTTTTCGAGGAGGAAAGTTTCACGTGCCTCGTCCGAAATGGGAGCACGTCGTCGGGAAGCAGCGAGCCTGCCTGAACATTAGCTATATTGATTATGATGTTCGTGATGAGGAAAATTATGATACTGATGCAGCGATAAGTTTTTTCTTTTCTTTTTCCGGGGTTGGAAGGTTCACGGGGAAGTGGTCTGGGGAGGCGTGCTGATCCTTGAAGGAATATTAAAGCTTAAAGGGTGGTCAAATTTTGTATGGAAGGTTCATTACTTTAACAACGACACAGACTTGATTCTTCGACATATAAATTAAGGTAAAATTTAGGTTGTTTGGAAATTCAATGGAAGGAACGCGAGATTTTAAATCCTTTAGAATATTTTACGATTAAAATAATCAATTTGAGTTGTTTAATAAAAAAATAATACAATGGTTAACCGAACGGTTAAGGTTTTTTTACGTAAAAGTGTCAAAATAGTCGAAATAATAAAAAAATCAAAATTGATGCTGCTTTAGCTCAATTAAATTAGAACATTTCAAAATTTATAACATTTCTTTACATACACCCAAAGTTAAAGACTAAGCGGAAAGTCCTCAAGAAAAGAAACGAGAGAAAAATATTATTTGGCCGGAGTATAGACCTCTGGCATTTTCAGCAACAACAAATCGTGTTCATTCGTTCATTAAAACAGTTCACCCCATTGACCGCCACTTAATTACCGAACCATGGTGGCCGATACAGCAAAGGCGCGGACCGATATGTCAAAGGTCTAGGGTTCGAGTCTCAGTAACGGCACTTTTTTTTGAAAGATGAACTTTTTTCGAAAATGAACCCGTGAGTAAAGTACTCTCGGCAATTTCGGGATTAATCCTCTCCGTTCGTTCACAGTACCATTTTACTACCAAACCCTGCTCTTTATCCTCTCGTATGCCAAAGCCCAGTTCTGGGTGATGTTATTTACCAAAACCAATATTCTTAATAATTAAGGTAATTAAGAATTTTAAGAAAGGTTACTGGGACACTATTTTAAATACCGTCATCAGAGGAGAGAAGAGTCACCCCGTTTTACGGTACTATGATTCCAGGCCCGCAGCCAGGGGAGGCTGGAGCCATAGTATATTTTGAAGACATATGAGAGAGAGAGAGAGAGAGAGAGAGAGAGAGAGAGAGAGAGAGAGAGAGAGAGAGAGAGAGAGAGAGAGAGAGAGAGAGAGAGAGAGAGAGAAGAAATCTCTGCCCCTCTCTTCCTACAGAAAAAAATTGAACTTGGGAACATTATCAACGTCCCTTTAAGTGTCCACGTGGTTTATGGATGACCCCTGATTTTGACCTGAAAACGGTACGTTTCAATGAACATGTAGACTTCTTTTGAATTGTTTATGTGGCTGTGATTAAAACAAATTTTTTTTTTTAGATAACAATTTAATTTCCTGTAAAAAAAATATATTCTTTAATGAATTTTTGTAATTGAATTTTATGAATTGTTGGAACATATTTAGGCGGTTTTATTTTTTTTAACGCAAAAAATGCCTTTTTGGGAATTTGTTTTTCATATAAAATATAAGGTCTTATTTTTTTTAATAGGTCTCTAAAAACTCTAGAAGTCTTTTCCAATTTCCCTCATCCGCCCCTTCCCCCCTTTATTTTCACTTTTATTAAAAGTTATGCTATTCCTTTTACAATTAAAAAATATATTTCCCAAATGTATTCTAATCAGTTGAGAAAGTTCTTTTTTTTTTCTTCCAGCCCTTTTTTGGGACGATTAGTGCTGCCAAATTTGATGAAATTTTAAGCAAACACTCACGAAAAGTAGCACTTATAAACTTTTTTTTATTGCGTCACTGGCTCACTCCAATAGGCGCTGCTGGTGGTATTGGTGACCACCCTTTGATCTTTATTTTCCTTCGCTCCTTGCTCGGTTTTCTTGAGGCTTCGACGGGAATGGGTCTTCAAAATTCAAATGTCAAAAGACTTGGCGCGATTAGTTTTTTTTATGGCGCGTTTTAATTATTTATATGTTTCGGGATTATTTTTTAATTTTGGCCGATTTTACCGTGACATACTTTATGGATGACGCCTTAACAAGATTTAAAAGTTCATTTTCGAGAACTCCAATTTGTAAATGTTATACAGTCAAGACTCGATTATCCGAAGTTTTTTATAATACTTCATGAACAAATTTTGTTTTCAGTGTTTTTTTTTTAATTTTCTTGTTTTAAACACAAAACTCGAGTTCTGCGACCCCATTTTAGACAAATTTGAGTTGTTGTTTGGCATTTAAAAAATTAAATGCATTTTTTTCTCAATATTATATCACCGTCATTTTGGCCGCCATCTAGGACTTGAAAATTCAAAATCATTTTAGTGTAGTAATTAAGGGGACGTTAAGAAATCAGACAACGATTTTTTTTCGTGATTTAATTATCCGACGTGAAACTTTCCAGAGGCCTTCGGATAATCGAGTCTGGACTGTAATAACATTCAATGCTAATTTATCTGTTTTTTTTTAGTTTTTTTTTCTTGAAGATATATTATATAATTTGAATAAAACAATATAATAAAATTAAATTAAAACTTTTAATATGAAGAACAAAAATGACAGTATGGGAACAGCATCTAATTCCAGCGTGCCTCTAATGTTGGCAGGTAAGAACTTTGACATTCAATTAAAGCTAATTAAAAGCGTTTTCAACTGAAATTGAGTGATAAATAGCTCAATAAGAAGTGAGCAAGCAAGTTTATATCAAATGTTTTGCAAATTTAGTTGTTATAATAGTGAAAATCATCAAATTGGATGGAATTAGGCACGAGTGATTAACCTGCTAAAGATACGAGAATTTCCCCTAATATCACAGTTACCATACCTTAAACACATTGTGGTGAGTTTTGCTTACCGCCTTGTTAAAATCATGGCGGAGCAAAATATTTTGTTATTTGTGGATTATTTTTTTTTTTTTGCTGTACGGTCAAAATTCACTGAAACGCAACATATTTTTAGATAAACTCAAACATGTGAACATTTATAATAAACGCAAGAGAATGCATTTAACATTGTTATCAGCTGATTGCATTTAAAATTACATTCAAATTTTGAAGAATTCAGCAAAAACATTTTTGTGCTCGGAGAAAAGAATTTTGTAAAACATCTTTTTTAAATTTAGGCCGTTGCAAATATTTGTCATTGTTTTTGTCACCTTTCCCTCCCCTCCCTCCTTCAAAATTGGTTTGAAAATCGGGAGATGAAACAATATTTTTTCAAAAAGCATCATAATTTCAGTGGAAATAGAAGTCTAAATATTTCTGCATTTATAATCAAATTCAGCAAGTTTAAGCTTGTTCAAAAAGAGAACTTTTATGAAATTACAATGTACAGCACCGCAAAAACTTTTTTACCTCGCAAAAATATAAATTTTCGTCAATACTTAGAAATTTTGGAAATTAATGATTTAAATTTTTTTCATTGAAATGGTGATACCATGGCCTGTAGTTTTTTTTTAATTTTTTTTTATTGTTTTGCCTTCGAGCTTCGAAACATATTTGCAACGGTTTAAGAGTAAAAAAATCCAGTAAAAAACTTGCACTATTGCCTGTGAACTAGTTAGAACACAAATTTTATTGAAGCCAAATTCTAAAATTTAAAGAAGTGAAAATTGAAGAAAACTGATAAATTATCTTTTAAAATTGTTTGACGGTAACATGACACGAATAAAGTAAAAAATGATAAATCTTCAAGAAATTATGAATTCAATATTAAATTTAAAATTTTAGATAAAATTTGAAGTATTTTTTTACCTTATTTGGAATATTATCGAAAGATAAAAGTTCATAATACAAAAAAAAAAAATATACATATAAATATTTAGGCATATTTCTTTGTTGACAAATTTCTACGAAGACAACAATACACATTTGCGTTGCAATCTACATTTCAAATGTGGCACAATTAAGGACTGAGTTAATTGCAATCACAACTTTAAACTATTTTTCAATCACAGTTTCATCCTCCCCCACAAAACCACTTCAACCAACCATTGAACATTTCAATCAAAGTGACCTCAAAAGTTCATCCAACCGAACCATCTATCACCCGTCCTGCCTGATTGCACCTGTCCACACATAACCCATGGGCTGCTCTTCGATTTTTCCCCTAATTCAAATTACATCAATATTGCCTATTCCAAAAGTCACACACAAACCCATAACCCATTTCCACCCACATACGTCCAATGTGCAACGAACCATAAACCTGAAACCACCAACACTAAGCAAAACATTCGCTCCAACGATTTCAAATTTTCAATGCAAATCAGTTTGCGACCTTTTTTCTGTTGCAAAATTTTCAAAACAATGCCCCTCGCAACAAACAAAAACACAACGTTTCAAAATTAGCCCACGTGAAAAACATCTTAAAGTGAGATAGAGCATCAGCCTGCTCTACGTTCTAGGGGTACTTACACGAGCAAATCACTACCACCACCAGCACTCTCACACACGCACACTCGTACACATTTTACACTGAAAGCACTTTTCTACTCTTCGCGTCGTTCTTTCTTTCTAACTCACTGCAGCATCCCATTCGCCAGACACATACACAGACCCACACGCAGAACGCTGACTTCTTGTTGGATTTTATGCTGTAACACTAACACACATTTTATGATTTACTTTTTTCCCCCGTGGTGCCTTTCCCTATTGGAACACCTTTTAAATACACTGACAGCTTGAAAATTTCTTCTTTTTTTAGGTTATTCGGACCAAGTTAGCCCATTCTTTGCGAAATCTTGTAAGATTTGCGGGGAACCTGCAGATTAGGCCTTGAAAGACACCGCCACCGCACCAACACACTGACAGCCGCGCAGCGACTGTGGAACAGGTTCGCAAAAACATAAACACGGTGCAGTCACTTGCGGGAACGCGTTTCGGGGCAGGTTCCTGCGGAGATTTTCTGTCATTGGGCGAGGATTCCGGGCAGGTTACACGGCCGTTCGCGGCTGCTGGTCACCTGCGCTAGTGTGTGGAGCGCGCTCGAATGTAAACAAAACTGTAAACAAACACTTGTCAGCGGAGCGTGGAGTTGCTCTCGGACTGTTTCGTTTGGGTTTCCGTAACTGAAAGGACAAGTTTTGTGGGCGGGTGCCGCTTCGCGGCCACCGGTTCCCCCTAATTGGACACCTGTCCGCACGAGTTCCAGCCACCAGCACCAGTTTCGGACGACAAACTTTTTTTTCCGATTGTCCAATTCGATTAGCCGCGGTGCGCTTCACTGGCCACTAATTTGATTTGTCCCGCACTCGTGTTGTTCTCACCGGCACGGTAGATTCCTCCCGGGTCTTCTTCACCACCGGACACGGCAATCCGTGGTCTTGTTCCGTCCAGTAGAAAAACACACTTCGCACCAGGCCAGCTAGCCAGCTGTCAGTCAGCCAACCTTCGGGCAGGTCACTTCTGGTGGATTCTTCTGGCAACGCGTTTGACTGTGTTATGTTCTCCTCTCTTTTGCCGTACTCTTCGTCGCAGCATGGGTGAGAGCGTTTCTCCAATAAGAACCTGCTGCCAAAGTAGGCGCTGTGGGAGCGTCACCGGTGGGCTTCCGAGCGCAGCTAAACAACCCCTCAAAGTAGGCTGTAATGTTTGCAAATCTAAGCCTACTAGATCTAGCGGGAGGTGGTAGACGACCTGTTACAAGGGGGCTG
The DNA here is from genome assembly GCF_016801865.2 of Culex pipiens pallens. Taxonomy (NCBI): domain Eukaryota; kingdom Metazoa; phylum Arthropoda; class Insecta; order Diptera; family Culicidae; genus Culex; species Culex pipiens. Next base: position 203,597,079 of record NC_068938.1, read on the forward strand.
TAACAGCGGGTACCGGCGAAGCAGGTTACGCGCGCGCGAGTTTCGACCGTCGACCGGTTCAACGTCCGTCCGTCATTGTAGTTACCGAGAGACTGACGTGACGAGCGTCACACGGTGGCACTTTTAGGAGAAGTTTGGCGAGTGTCCTTTCCAGCGATGGGAGATAAGGGTGTTCAACTCGCGCGAGAGAGAACGTCAGGATCGGGTGAGAGCGGGAGAGTGCATTGCGCAAGATGTCCTCGGAGAAGAGAACGGTTTTGTTTTGATGGGGTGCACCCCAGCATCGATGCTGGCAGTTTCGGGGTTTGACGTTTCGCGAAACGTCATTCCAGTTGGAAGCGCAAGGATGTGCAAGAGTGTAGGTGGCGCGAATGTCCTGTTGGAAACTGCAGCTTCTACGATTTCCCATTATTCCAAAACAAAAGAACGGACACTTTTTGAGGACATCTGAAGAATTCGAAGATCAACATTTCTAACAAGACTATGTGCAATGCCATAGCGCAATTTGAAATGTCGACTTTAAATTCTATTGTCACGATTAAATTGACAGATTGACAGTTGACAGATTTGACAGCACTAACCAGTTTCACTAAGTTTACACGCCCTTCACTAGTACTTACCCAAAAAAACACATTGAATTATAAATGTTATTGAATAAGACTTCGTTGATATTGAAGTCCGTAATTGAGGTGTCAAAACGAAGGAACCAATTTACACTTAAAAGTATGCTACCAATAAAACACAATTATGCATCTTTGATCAAAATTTATGATAAATTAAACTACAAATAATTAACATTTAGTGAATCTTTCCACAACATTGTCACAAACTCCTCGCACACCTTAAACCACCTTGCCCCTCAGTGGTTCCCAAAGCCGAAACTGACAGCACGCCCTCCACTGTTTGACACTTGTGCCAATCGCCGGGAGAGGAGACAAAAATCAGCAAACAGAAAGGACATGCGCCTCCTTGGATGGTCTCTGTGCTCGCAACAACACATCTCTCCCGGAGCGAAACCGTGAGAGCGTGAGAGAACTACCGATTGGTGCTCCGATTTCGAAGCAAAACAAATAGTATCAACAAGCTGTTTGCTACACGGACGGCAAAACAGCATGTCAGCTCGTCGGAGACGGTCATGATGGGCTCCGACGGGAGTTGACTGACGTCAGGATAGCATTCCTGTTGGGTTCTAGTTGGTATTGATGATGCGAGATTTTCTTTTTATTTAGCTAAAAGTAGGGAATCCCGAATATGTTGCCGATTCTTGCTATTTGTTTAAAAAAGGCCAATGCAAATTTTATTTCAAGTTTTTGTTGCAACCTCTGTCAAAGTTTCCAAAAAAAATAAGGCATAAAAATACTGATATTTATTTTTGCATTGAAAGAATAATGTTAAACAAGTTGAACCAATAAGAATTGCTTGACGACCTACTTTGTTTATCTTTAATAGTCAGGACCCGGTGCCTGCAATCCCCGTTACAGTTTATATGGAATTCCAATAAGAATGTAACAGAAAAATCAGGCTTCAGGTCCAGACTGTTAACAGAGACTGTTAACAGAAAACAGAAATCTTGTTATAACTCAATTCAAATAATAAATAACTTTAAATCTTATCCTCATTTTTTTTAAATCATAAAAACACAGATTGGACAAACGAAAAATTTCAGCATGAAAGTTATTTCCATAAATCAATTAATATTGTACAAATATAAATAAGCAAAGCTGATATAATAATTTAAAGGTTGTGTTATACTGTTTGCTTACAAAATTTAAAAATTGAGCTTGAACTGATTATGTTTTATTTCTCTTCCCATTGCCCCTTGAGCTGGATCAGAACTGAGCGACAAAAACTTTGAATAATATGTGAATTCTACTCCTGCTTCTACTCCTTCTAGATTTTATTGACATTTTTTAAAATCATTTGAATATGCGAAAGCTAAATTTAAAATTATTCCGCAAAAAAGTACAACCTTAACATAACTTTTAATATGTTTTAAATATAAAATTGTAAAAAGAACAGTGACATTTAAATTATCAGTTTCATAAATTTATAAAAAAAAACTCATAAAATCTTTGAAGTAGTTTCGATAAAAAATTGATTTTTATGCTTGCAGATTTTTCCAGAGATCATTCAAAAATACGGCAATCTAAAATTGACCCACACAAAACCCTCCTCCTCTCTGACACTATTTAAGTAAGTTTGTGTTAACCGTGAAGTACATGAATTATGATATTCGAAATTAAAGTTGAATGACACAACAAGTTATCTATCGCCATCTTAAATCTTAGCTAAATATTCCAAGAATGTTTTGAAATTTTCATATGAAAAACATACAAAAAATGTTATGTAATATTTGTTAAATTACCGATAACTTATTTGATTCAACTTTATTTCAGATAAGAAACCCATAAATTACCAGTGATTTAACAATTTGACTTAAAAAACTTCAATTTTCAAAATTATCTACCAATAAAATACAAAATAAACATTTCATGTAGTTTCGCACAAAAATTAATCAAGTAAGTTCAAAATAAAATTTATATTATTCAAAAATAGTATGCCAATTAAACATAATTTTCCAACGATTTTGTACCTTATTTTTTTTTCAAATTATTATAATCTTGATTTCCGAATGTCTAAATTATTATTTTTTAAATCATGTTAAAATCATAGTTATCGGTATCCGATACTAAAAAAAATCTTAGAATTCATGAACATTATTTTCATTGAGTTTCTAGTTAGTTTTTTTTTTAATTATCAAAATGTTTTAAAATTTGTCACAAAACTTGTAAACGTCATCATAATTCAAAAAAATCATATCAACTCCTAGAAAAATATAATGAAAAATTTTGATATTTTTCAAATAACTATATTTTTCCAAAAATTCATACCTCCTGACCAGAATTTTCATCACTACGCACTATGGATCAAAAGCTGTCGTTTTAGTCCCTTAAAACATATTAAAAAACTAGCTTAATCCACCTATGTGGTTGGTGCCTTCCTCACTCTTTTCCAACAATGGGTGATATGTGATATGATGGGATTGCACACAAATTTCGTCTAATTTCGTTATGTTCCGGAATACAAAAAACACACATATCACTCAAGGGCTCATAAGTGGTATCATAAGTGGTCATAGCTTGAGACAGGGTTACCAAATCTTCAATGTTTTGGACTCATTGGAAAGGTCTTTCGATAACCTTACCATCGGTGGGTCGAATGATGAATCCGGACATTGTTTACATACATTTAAGTGAAATTCGGCTACAAAAAAAGTACATAAATATCACTTAAGTGGTCATAACTCGAGACAGGGTTGCCAGATCTTCAATGTTTTAGACTCGTTGGAAAGGTCTTTCGATTACCTAACCAACGATGAGTCGGATGATGGATCCGGACATTGTTTACCTACATTTAAGTGAGATCCGGCTACAAAACAGTACATAAATATCACTTAAGTGGTCAGAACTCCAGACAGGGTTGCCAGATCTTCAATGTTTTAGATTCGTTGGAAAGGTCTTTTGATTACCTAACCAACGATGGGTCGGATGATGGATCCGGACATTGTTTACATACATTTAAGTGAGATCCGGCTACAAAAAAAGTAAATAAATATCACTTAAGTGGTCATAGCTTGAGACAGGGTTGCCAGATCTTCAATGTTTTAGACTCGTTGGAAAGGTCTTTCGATTACCTAACCAACGATGGGTCGGATGATGGATCCGGACATTGTTTTCACACATTTAAGTGAGATCCGGCTACAAAAAAGTACATAAATATCACTTAAGTGGTCAGAACTCGAGACAGGGTTGCCAGATCTTCAATGTTTTAGACTCGTTGGAAAGGTCTTTTGATTACCTTACCAACGATGGGTCGGATGATGGATTCGGACATTGTTTACATACATTTAAGTGAGATCCGGCTACAAAAAAGTACATAAATATCACTTAAGTGGTCAGAACTCGAGACAGGGTTGCCAGATCTTCAATGTTTTAAATTCGTTGGAAAGGTCTTTTGATTACCTAACCAACGATGGGTTGGATGATGGATCCGGACATTGCTTACATACATTTAAATGAGATCCGGCTACAAAAAAGTACATAAATATCACTTAAGTGGTCAGAACTCGAGACAGGGTTGCCAGATCTTCAATGTTTTAGATTCGTTGGAAAGGTCTTTTGATTACCTAACCAACGATGGGTCGGATGATGGATCCGGACATTGTTTACATACATTTAAGTGAGATCCGGCTACAAAAAAAGTACATAAATATCACTTAAGTGGTCATAGCTTGAGACAGGGTTGCCAGATCTTCAATGTTTTAGACTTATTGGAAAGGTCTTTCGATTACCTAACCAACGATGGGTCGGATGATGGATCCGGACATTGTTTACATACATTTAAATAAGATCCGGCTACAAAAAAGTACATTAATATCACTTAAGTGGTTATAACTGGAGACAGGGTTGCCAGATCTTCAATGTTATAGATTCGTTGGAAAGGTCTTTTAATTACCTAACTAACGATGTATAGCATGATGATGTTTGTTTCAGTTTACTGCCTTTTATTCAACTTCCGAAAATATACGAAAACACATTTTTATACATAACTTTTGAACTACTTATCGAAACATTAAACAATTCAATAGCACCGTATGGGACCCTAAACCAAGTCGAATGCGACTGGTTTGGTCAAAATCGGTTCAGCCAGTGCTGAGAAAACTGAGTGACATTATTGGTCACATACACACACACATACACACACACATACACACACATACACACACACATACACACACACATACACACACACATACACACACACATACCCACAGACATTTGTTCAGTTTTCGATTCTGAGTCGATATGTATACATCAAGGTGGGTTTTCGAGCTTTAAACAAAAAGTTCAATTTTAGAGCAGGATTATAGCCTTACCTCAGTGAGGAAGGCAAAACGATTGAAATATGCGTATAAAGGAAATTCAGATTGTAGTCATAAAAAGTTAATAATTTTTTTTTTTATGTGTCTGTTTTACCGAAAAACCTTGACTATCTGTTCCTGACCGAAAATAAAAATAAAAAAACAAAGTATTGATTAAATATCTGGAAAAATCTGGCAGAAAAAAATCTAGCCATTCCTAAACGTGAAGGGAAAGTTCAAAGAATTCAGATGAATATATTTTTTTTTCATTTTATCTTTTTTAATTTTCAAATTAATTCCTTCATTGAATCAAAAAGGTTTTCCAAATGGACAAAAAGTGAAAAATCAGTCAATAGTCATTTCCAGATTTACCTGGCAACACCGAGTCCTGACCATAACGAACAACTTTGCTGAAGACCTCAAATCGATCAGAAAATAATTTCATGTGTTTTTTTTTATAGAAAAAGTTGTATAAGCGAAATTGTATCATTTAAGATACATTGTAGAACGCTTATTGATGCATTTTTAATCAAATTGGATATTTTAGGGTGTTGTCAAAACTCTGTGACCAGTCATATCATGGACTGTGATTGGACACTCTATAAAATCTCTATGAACGTTTATGAAAAATGAAAATCTGAATAAAAATTGAATTAAAAAAACTTTCTAGAGACAAACAAAATTATCGTAGGTTCACAATAACGTTGCAAAACTAATATATGAATGCTTTTTCAGTGAAAATATCATGTTTTGTTTTAAGTTTTAAATATTCAAGACAATTTTGCGAGAAAAAAGAACAAGATTTATTGGCTTAACGAAATCATAAAATAATGTGTCAAATTTAATTTCAAAGGTAATTATAGAGTCTGATTTGCGATGCCTTTCCGTAGGGTCTCAGGGTTTTTTCGCGTTCGTCGTCGATGTGCAATAACAACAAAACCTTATCATACCATTTCAGCTCGATAAACATCGTAACTCGTCGTTCGCTTCGTTAATCAGTACCCCACTAAACATCAATCATGTAAAACTGGTTAAAACATCTTTATTAAAAAGTTACACTGTTAAATCCTTCATCATTTCATAACAAATAATTTTGGTTCTATCTTTCCACAGCCGGCTGTCTAAGATTAAACCATTTCAATTAAAAGTTAACAGCCGATAAACGGGAAATGACTCATCCGAAGCATCCGATTGTTTGCCTTGAGAATAAAACATAATACCTTTGAACAAACACTATGATTTTGGGTCGCATCATCATCTTCTATGATGAATCCTGACCAAACACCCTATCCTACTAACAAATTTTCAGGTTCCTGGCGCTTGTGGGGTGTAAGCACAGAGTGAATCAGCTGCCCTAGTAGCAACCTGCGCTAACTAACATTCCCGTCCCTTAAAATCGAGAGCTACAAACTGACATGGCGGGCGCCGTTGGTGGCCAATGACTGTTACCTATTCGCAACTGATCTTGTTTTGGCAATCATGGTGTTTTATCTTTTCAGCGCATTCATACATGCTGTTGATAAGGGAAACACCATTAGATCGTTGAAGCCTATGATCAGTAGTGCTGAAAGGATATTACGGTTCTGTTCAGCAACGGAGGGGCATCCATGGGTGGTCTCTCATGCTAATGCTCATGCTCAAATTTAACTTCAAAGGTAATTATAAATGATGGAAACTTATTAATCAAATGAAAACTACTTTTTTGGCAATCGTTATCCTCCAATTAAATGAGGAGCGGTCGTGGCTGAATGGTTACGATGTACGCTTTATAAGCGAATGGTTCTGGGTTCGATACCCATCTGCTCCCAACGAGAAAGTTCTGGACTCATTGAATTTGGAATTATTGAAAAACATGAAGCTCACGGCGGGGTTCGATCCCCTGTCCTTAGGATTGTCAAGCAAAATTACTTTCCACTTAACCGTGGTGCATTGGTAGCTTGAGGAGGAATTAGACTGGTATAGTTGAATCCAAGAATCGGACAAAAAATTTAATGCAAGCTGAACATCAGAACTCAAACAAGATTGCATGCAAGATTGCAAGCGCAGTTGAAATTGAATTTAAAAATACCTCGCTATAAATAGCCTGGGCGACTGATAGAATTCATCCAATAAGAGATGAGAAGAATTGAAATTTCCCATTAGAAATGAGAACACACGAAGAATTCGAACAACAATGCAAACGGTCGTTACCACTCGCCTAGGGTGGCTCCTCAGACCATTCACCTTTCCAAAATACCGTCCAACTCCAAGCAAAACTTACTTGAGGATACCGTGGAGATTTTCCCTTAATACTCTGAAAAAAGTGGAGCATCAACACTTCCCGTCTTCCAAATCCAAATCAGGTGGAATTGGTTCTATTCCCAATAATCAATTCCTAGGCAATACAACTTGGGCTTAGACAATCATCACATTACATGGCGAAAATCCAGTCTGCAATCCGCTAAAATCACCGTCTCCTAGCGAAGCGAATCGTTATCCTCCAATTAAATCTCATTCACTTTAACTTCTATTTCACCTCTTTCGTTCGCTCTGGATTAAGTCATAAAGTGCAAACCAAACTTCTAATTGATCGCCGCCATTCCAACAAGATTTATCGTTTTGACTTTTTACCTTTAATTCCCATTTTCCCAAAAAAAAATTATCTTTCCCCCTTGCAGCCGACTTTTCCCACAAGTAAACTTTCCGCCGGAGTTCAAAGGCACGGCTCCGGTGAACCAGATTCCCCTCTCCCGTATTTTATGAAATTCTTTCCGTTTTTTTTGTTCGCTGCCAGACCAGACCAACAAGAATTCACCTCATGCACGACGACGATCTGAGTTTGCACACGTGGGCAGGAGAGAGCGAGAAAGCGAGAGAGAGAGAAAACATTGCACCCAGAGTCATTCACAGAAACGTCCTTGAATGGCATTACATTTTCACCTTTTCGAATTGGAAACCTGGGATTGCAAGAGGGGAAGGGAAAGAACGAGAAAAGACAAAAAAAAGGATTGGGAATTGAACCTGCAACGACCGGGTCATGTCGGAGCGTGCCCAGACATGCAAGGAGATTTGGGTTCGCCGTTCGTCCCTTTTCCAACGATTTTTTTTCTCTAGCTGAACGTCAAATTTTAACCGAAATAAAAAAAATACGAAAGAGAGCGGGAGAGCACGAGTGAGAATTGAACCAACGACGTCGTCATAAATTTAATTTTCCCAAACACCACGCCAATTGCGTCCCTCACCCAGTTGGAATTTGAGACGTTCATTCACCCCTCGGTTGCTTGGGTTGGTTCGTTGGAAAGGACGTCGACCGTCGTCGTCGAAGCAGTCCTTGCCTAATGATGAAACGAAACCGGGAGAGTGAGTGGGTCAGTTCAATGGGGTGAGAAGAGTGTTTGGAGTTGCTATGAGAGCTTCTGATGATTCGATTTGGATTTTGGTAATTGAAGGATGAAGCGTTTGAGGATGATGTAAATGCATGAATGGATGATCCTTTGTAGTAGTGTATGAAACGAGTTGCAAAATGACCGTTTTTTCAGCAAGAGTTGAACATTTATCAAGCGAGGCTCTTTCAAGTTAGATAAATCGAGTTTTCAAAAGAATTGCATACTTTTTTGTAAACAATCCCGAAGTTTTATTTTTTATCCTTAAGTACAAATAAACCTATTAAAACTTTCAAATCATAAAATCATAAAATCATAAAATCATAAAATCATAAAATCATAAAATCATAAAATCATAAAATCATAAAATCATAAAATCATAAAATCATAAAATCATAAAATCATAAAATCATAAAATCATAAAATCATAAAATCATAAAATCATAAAATCATAAAATCATAAAATCATAAAATCATAAAATCATAAAATCATAAAATCATAAAATCATAAAATCATAAAATCATAAAATCATAAAATCATAAAATCATAAAATCATAAAATCATAAAATCATAAAATCATAAAATCATAAAATCATAAAATCATAAAATCATAAAATCATAAAATCATAAAATCATAAAATCATAAAATCATAAAAGCATAAAATCATAAAATCATAAAATCATAAAATCATAAAATCATAAAATCATAAAATCATAAAATCATAAAATCATTAAATCATAAAATCATAAAATCATAAAATCATTTGTTTTTGTTTTTGTTTTTGTTTTTGTTTTTGTTTTTGTTTTTGTTTTTGTTTTTGTTTTTGTTTTTGTTTTTGTTTTTGTTTTTGTTTTTGTTTTTGTTTTTGTTTTTGTTTTTGTTTTTGTTTTTGTTTTTGTTTTTGTTTTTGTTTTTGTTTTTGTTTTTGTTTTTGTTTTTGTTTTTGTTTTTGTTTTTGTTTTTGTTTTTGTTTTTGTTTTTGTTTTTGTTTTTGTTTTTGTTTTTGTTTTTGTTTTTGTTTTTGTTTTTGTTTTTGTTTTTGTTTTTGTTTTTGTTTTTGTTTTTGTTTTTGTTTTTGTTTTTGTTTTTGTTTTTGTTTTTGTTTTTGTTTTTGTTTTGGTTGTTGTTTTTGTTTTTGTTTTTGTTTTTGTTTTTGTTTTTGTTTTTGTTTTTGTTTTTGTTTTTGTTTTTGTTTTTGTTTTTGTTTTTGTTTTTGTTTTTGTTTTTGTTTTTGTTTTTGTTTTTGTTTTTGTTTTTGTTTTTGTTTTTGTTTTTGTTTTTGTTTTTGTTTTTGTTTTTGTTTTTGTTTTTGTTTTTGTTTTTGTTTTTGTTTTTGTTTTTGTTTTTGTTTTTGTTTTTGTTTTTGTTTTTGTTTTTGTTTTTGTTTTTGTTTTTGTTTTTGTTTTTGTTTTTGTTTTTGTTTTTGTTTTTGTTTTTGTTTTTGTTTTTGTTTTTGTTTTTGTTTTTGTTTTTGTTTTTGTTTTTGTTTTTGTTTTTGTTTTTGTTTTTGTTTTTGTTTTTGTTTTTGTTTTTGTTTTTGTTTTTGTTTTTGTTTTTGTTTTTGTTTTTGTTTTTGTTTTTGTTTTTGTTTTTGTTTTTGTTTTTGTTTTTGTTTTTGTTTTTGTTTTTGTTTTTGTTTTTGTTTTTGTTTTTGTTTTTGTTTTTGTTTTTGTTTTTGTTTTTGTTTTTGTTTTTGTTTTTGTTTTTGTTTTTGTTTTTGTTTTTGTTTTTGTTTTTGTTTTTGTTTTTGTTTTTGTTTTTGTTTTTGTTTTTGTTTTTGTTTTTGTTTTTGTTTTTGTTTTTGTTTTTGTTTTTGTTTTAAAGAAGTATGCTGTAATTTTTTAAGTGTCCCAGACTATGCTTTACGCATTTTTCACAATTTAAATGATAATGTTGTGATTCTCGAGCAGAAAATGTGAAAAACAAGCAAATAATTAAAAAAGTGACTGCAAACACATGAAAAAATAGATAGGAAAAACTTAATGATAGAAAGTGGTAGAAAAGGCCAAATACTACCAAAACCAAAGATAAACTAAACAATATAAATGCAAAAAATTAAGCCAAAAGAGGGTTAAGTGCACCGTTTTCAAGGTTCTTTAGGCAACTTTTCTAAAATAATATTCTTAAAATATCAAAAATAAATGTTTCAGCCCTTTCAGAAAGTTTGTCTTGATTATAACATTTCGAAATTATTTTTATTTAAAAAAGCAGATATTGCGTTTTTATGCATTGAAATTTGGGTCATTTGTTTCCGAGATATCGGTGAGGGCTTATTGGGCTAACCGATTTTTTTTTTAACTTTGAATGGCCATATCTTAACAACGGTATCAACAATGTCGAAAAAAAAGGAAGGCTTTTTTGCGAATTTTCTCGGTTTCTTCAGAACTTTTTTGTTCAAAAATTGACAATCAAATCATGATTTGTTTAAAAAAAAAATATACTTGTCTCGTTAACTAACTACACAAATTCGATATTTTTTTCTAAATTACAAGAAAGTGTTTTTTTTTTTTAACCATAAATATTCCCCAAGATTATTCATCCCGTTTCGGCAGTAAATCACAGTCACAGCCGCAAGAAAACTTGTCCCAGCTTGGAGATGGTGCCAACGGCAAAGTCGCTGTCAACATCCCTGGCAACCAGGTGTATGGGTGCGGGCGCGCTCAAAGATATCACTTCTTCCTAGTGTTGTGTATGGACGGAACAATCCGTTCCAAACAGGCAATTAAGCTTCCGTAATTGGCAAAGTTACCGTTCGCACACGCACCAGCACTTAGGTTCAGGTAGGGTAAGAGATACTCCTCAGTTAGGGTGGTTCACTTTCTTGAAGATTTTTGTTATTGAAAGCCAAGTTGTTTTTCAAGTTTGTTTTTAGAATGTAGATTGATTACAAATAAATTTTCGTGAAAATACAAAAAAATTAATAAAATAATTAAAACATATCGAAACTCCGACAAAACTAACGTCAAAAGCCGGAATGACTTGACAAAGTTTCCCCCTTTTCTAAGTAAAGTGAGTACAAACCGGCAAAGAAGGTAAGAGTCCTGACATCATTGAGACTTTGCGGCGAGAGTTTCCCATCGGCAAACGCAACATGAGTTTGTAATTAGGCCTCGGTGACGCTGCTGGCAAATGTCGCTGTTGCTTCAACAGCTTAGGAAAAAAATATGAGCAAAAGTTTTGCTGAGCTGAAGTAAAACTGCGGATAAAAGGACATAAATTATGGTCAGGTGTGGATACTGTGATTAATGGGTATTGTTTACCGAGTTGCAGTAGTTTGCTGTTCGCAGCGTGTAGATAAATTACGTGTTGAAGTTGTTTCTCATGCAAAAATTGTTTAGAGGTTAATTTAATAAGTGTAAAAAATCATCAATAAGAATGAATTATCTTTCTCTGAATTCATAAGTCATACGGTTCCTTAATGTTTTATACACTGCCAGAAACATTATTATTGAAGCAAGTGACTATCGAAAGGTGTAGCAATGTGAGCAAGGAAGCAGTGGATAAATTAAAGTTAGTTGAACAAGATATTTAGTAAGAGTCATTCCAGTAAAGTGCAAACTACATTTAGTTAGTGGAAAATTTGAAAAAAAAAGTAGAATATCATATCAATAACATAATTGGGAAGCAATAACAAAACTGTCTTCATGCATCCTTAATCCATGAACTACCGTAAACCGGGTTGCCCTGATAGCTGGGGTGACCGGATATATATTTCTCAACAACTCTTCAAAAATCATGATTTCTCCAGATATAAAGTAAAAACGACGATTCAAATGACGAGACTAGTACCAGTAACGGCAAAAAAGTATAGAAATCCCAAAAAAGATGGAATAGGTCAAGTAGTTTTTGTTAAATCCGCAAAAGTTTCCGAAGGCCGGCTGGCACTGTCTTAAATTCTAATATTTTTTTTTGTATTTTCACAAAATACCGTATTTTTTTTTCGAAAATACTCAAATTTTCAAATTTGCAATATGAGTATCAAATGAAGCGAAATTTGGTTTGCTTTTTCACAATTACAGAGTTTATTTGAAAAAAGTAAAATGGTCACAAATCACCGTAATTTTTCGAAAATATATGATTTTTCAAAATATGCAATATGGGTATCAAATGATGCGAAATTTTGTATGCTTTTTTCACTTTATTAGAGTTTTTTTTTTTAAATACTATAGTTTTCACACAGTATCGCGTTTTTTCGAAAATATATAATTTTTCAAAATATGCAATATGATACGAAGCAAATTTTTGTATGCTTATTTCACTTTATTAGAGTTTTTTTGGAAAATACTATAGTTTTCACAAATTACTGTATTTTTTTCGAAAAAAAAAAACATATTTTTTTCAAATTTGCAATATGGGTATCAAACGAAGCGAAATTGTGTTTGCATTTGCGCATCAATTGAGGTTTTTCTTTTTGAAAATATTAATATTATCACAAAATACCGTTTTTTTTAATTACTAAAATTTTCTTTCTTTTCAATGTGAGTATCAAACGAAGCGAAATTTGGTTTGCTTTTTCATTTTATACGATTTTTTTTTAATTCCAAGCATTTCACAAAATACCGTATTTTTCGAAAATACTAAATTTTTGTAAATTTAAAATATGGGTATCAAACGACGCAAAATTGTGTATGAAGCACACACAATTTGAATGTATGTATTAAGCATGCAAAATATCGCTGGATCGATTGCATATTTTGAAAATTTGAATATTTATGAACAAAATACGGTAATTTGTGAAAATTTTACCATTTTCAAAAAAAAAAACTCTAATAAAGTGACAAAGCATTTTTGCATCGTTTGATACCCATAATGCAAATTTTGAAAATTTGAGTATTTTCAAAAAAAATACGGTAATTTGTGAAAATGTTAGTATTTTCCAACAAAAAACTTTGATAAATTTAAAAAGCATACAAAATTTCAATTCGTGTGATACCCATATTGCAAAATTTTAAAATTTTAGTTTTTTTGAAAAATTACGATATTTTGTGAAAATTTAAGTATTTTACAAAAAAAAACTATAAGATTTTAAAAATGTGTCATCGTCCATTTTCGGCGATATGATTATCACTGATAGAATTACCTAAATAACGATAACGATAGATTATCGTTATCGACCCGATGATAACGATAACCGTTAGCGTTATTGTCAGACGATAATATTATCGACGATAATTTTATCGATTAACAACCTTGGTATTTAAATCCATTAAAAAAAAAAGTTTTATTTTTTTTTTTTCGACCTCTGGAAAACTTTCCGACAACTCACACGAAATTGGAAAAAGTTGCCCCGACCCTTCTCCGATTTTCATGAAACTTTGTTCTAAGGAGAAATTTTTGTTCCTTTTTCGATATCTCGTGACGGAGGGGCGGTTCCATTTTTGAACATGCGAAAAAAGAGTTGTTTTTCAATAATTTGCAGCCTGAAACGGTGATGAGATAGAAATTTGGTGTCAAAGTGACTTTTATGTAAAATTGTACGCCCAATTTGATGGCGTACTCAGAGTTCCGAAAAAACGAATTTTTCATCGAAAAAAACATTAAAAAAGTTTTAAAAATTCTCCCATTTTCCGTTACTTAACTGTAAAAAAATTTGGAACATGTAATTTCATGGGAAATTTAATGTACTTTTCGAATCTACATTGACCCAGATGGGTCATTTTTTCATTTACAACAAAATTTTCAATTTAAAATTTCGTTTTTTTTCTAACTTTGCAGGGTTATTTTTTAGAGTTTATCAATGTTCTACAAAATAGTAGAGAAGACAATTACGAAAAAAATGATATATAAACATAAGGGGTTTAATTCTAAAAATAACGAGTTATCGCGAATTTACGAAAAAAAAGTTTAGAAGAAGTTGGTCGTCGTTGGTGATGGCCGTTCATGGTCACCCGTGACAGACGCGGACGACGAAACAAAGATAAAAGCAAAAAGAAACATTTTCAAAACTTTTTTTCGTAGAATCGCGATAACTCGTGATGTTTATAAGCAAACCGCTAATGTTATTTTTTGTAATTGTCTGCTCTAAAACATTGTGGAACATTATTACACTCTAAAAAATAACCCTGCAAAGTTAGAAAAAACACAAAATTTTAAAATGAATAAATTTGTTCTAAATGAAAAAATGACCCTTCTGGGTCAATGTAGATTCGAAAAGTACATTAAATTTCCCATAAAATGACATGTTCCAAATTTTTTTAAAGTCGAGTAACGGAAAATGATTGGATTTTTAAAACTTTTTTAGTGTTTTTTTCGATGAAAAATACGTTTTTTCGGAATTCTGAGTACGCCATCAAATCGGGCGTCTAATTTTACATAAAAGTCCCTTTGACACCAAATTTCTATCTCATCACCGTTTCAGGCTGCAAATTATTGAAAAACACCTCTTTTTTCGCATGTTCAAAAATGAAAAAGGTCGTACCGCCCTCCGTCACGAGATATCAAAAAACGGACCTCGGATTCATGATCAGGGTCAAAAGTTACCCCTTAGGACAAAGTTTCACGCAAATCGAAGAGGGGTCGGGGCAACTTTTCCGATATCGTGTGAGTTGGTAGAGAATTCCCCTTAATTTATTATTTATTTAAAATAAACAATAAAATTACTTTCATTAATGGTCAATTTGACGTATAGTCCTAAATTTGCACACTTTTAGGCTGAAATTGGCAAAAAAAAACAAAATTTGATAGAAATTGTGAACTTTATTTTTAATAGAACAATTTTCAACGAAACTATTTTTAAAGCATAATTGAAAAACAAAACATTAAAAAAAAGTTCATAAACATTCTGTGCCAAACCCTTTTTAATATTTTAAAATTAGAGACATGTTTTACCGGATTAAGAATATTTGAAAAATAAATTGTAAATCTTATCAATTTCACCCCGCTGGTTTACGATTTCTGTTTTTTTTTTTTTTTCAAAAAAGAGCATCAACAAATATTTCACATGGCTCAATTTACACCACCTGACGGTAGCATACTTGCATCGACTACCTCGCCTCGCACTGGCGGCAGGCAAAAACTGCTGACTCGGCCGTCTAAGCCTCCGGAAACCGTTGAGACTACCTCCTAGAAGGATTCAACGTGATCGCGGCTGCTTGGCTTTAGTTTGTGTCGTTCATCGGTCGAGTCAACTTTAACTTTTCAAAATGGAATCCGCGCTAGCATCGATCAAGCTTGATGTGGAACATTGTTCCAAGGCGTTTGATTTTGTCAAATTTCCAGAAAATGTGCTGGATCAGATCTTCCAGTATCTCACCGTGAAACAGCTGCTGACGATTCGTTCCACTTGTCGCTCGTGGAAGAAGATATTTGATGGAAGTTCTGCAATGAACAGAATAGTGCTGGAATTCCCGGAAAATTTAGTTCTGGATCGGAAGTACAGTCCACCAAGCTTGGTGCCAGCGAGAAATTTGTGTTTTTCAAAGTCGAGAATATCTGCAGTGGATTCATGGTGGCCTTCAGTTGGTGAAAGACTAATTTATCTCAGTGTGAATGATTGTCAAATCTCGTATGCAATGCTGCTGAAGATGTTGAGGCAATGTCCCAATTTGAACAGTTTGGAATATCTGTGCCCAGCTTATCCTGCCGCGAGTGTTAGCATTGGTGATATGAAATTCGATAAACTGGAACACCTCAAAATCGAAAATTCTGCAATTTTTTATATTTTGTATGATATTGTCAAAATGTGTCCCAATTTGAAGGATTTGAATATGGTACAGGAAATAAATGCCATGGAATTAATTAAACATGTGGGTGTATTAAAGGACATTTTAGCCGAAATTAATATAGTTGGTGTCTCAAAAGTTATAAATGAAATGCAACAGTTCAAACAATTAAAACACCTTCACATTGAGAATGAGGTCTTAAGTGATCAGGTAATTGTTATTTTAATTTCTGTTAATTTTTCATCCAGTATTATCTTTCAAATCATTTCAGACCTTACGAGCAATTGCTGCCATCCATCCTCGTCTTGAAACTATTACAGTTAATATTACATCAACCGGTACGGTGGAAGTGACCTTTTTAGAAGTTTTAGAATGTTTGCAAACGCTTTCAATCAAATCAAATATAGTAAATCATAGGGGATATGTATGCAGTAATCAGACATCAGTAAATTTCACTGCATTGAACGGTAAAAAACTAAAGAAGCTGGAACTTGTCCGCATTCGACCCACACATTTAAGCCTCCAACGATTATTAAAAGAGTCTTCAAACCTCCAAGAAATAGTTTTAGACACATGTCATTTCCAAGATTGGTCCGAGATTTTTTCCCTCGCTGAGAAGCAAAAGATGCTGAAACGTTTGGAATTGAACTCAGTCATTGTTCAAAATGATAATTGTTGTCTCAGCGAATACTTTGACAATTTGAAGTACCTGAAGCTGATCAATTGTAACCTACCAAAACAACGTTTGGAAACGTTTTTCAGCTTATGCTCTGAATTGGAGGGTGTTGTTCTGCAATCAATTCAGAGTGTTGATGACGATGTTATTCTAGAGTTGTTGCAATCATCGGATCGGTTGAAAAAGTTAACTCTAAACATTTGTCCCTCCGTCACTGATGTCTCTGTAGACCACATTGCAACTTATGGGTTGATGCTAAAACAACTTACGATTACAAGCTGTCAGGGGGTTTCGGACGATGCTTTGAAAAATCTAAATGTTGCTTCTAATTAGGTTCAATATTGTGTATCAGAAACTTTGCGATGAATAAATAAGACCTGTCGAAAACAAAGCCTTTTCTCTCACTGAAAGAACACTCTATTGAACAAAATATCACAGTTGGTTTTTAGGTGCTTTGATTTAAATGCAATAATTATTCAATATCAAACAAAAAGAATCTAATTTCAATCAAAAAATTTATCAAGAAGTAGCACACATGAAAAATCCAATTTTCTTATGGTTTGATCTGCACCGTGCACTACTTCCATCCAAGTATTCACAAAAGTGAGATACTCATTGAAAATTTAATGCTCTACAGCTTTGAAGAACAAACCAAAGCAGTATAACTTGATCCTGAAAAGTTATTAGCGATTTAAAAAAAGTCATTTTTGTATGAAACACATTTTTTTAACCAACTTTAGGCTTGGGTATCAATGAGTTAATCTCAACCAATTACGCTCAAAATTTACACAAATACTTAAAATAACCTAATAAACCGTTTCCGCACCCTACTGTCCATACAAGAATGATATGTGAAAATTCGAAAATCTGTATCTTTTGAAGGAAATTTTTGATCGATTTGGTGTTTTTTTTTGTGTTTTCAGCAAAGTTGTAGGTATGGATATTAGGGTGTTTCATCCAAACAAAAAAGTTCTCAGAATCAGGCAAACCGAGGTTCCCCTAGTAGAGGATACCCATAGGGACTCTCATGCCAAATATCAGCCCATTTGGTTGAGAATTGGCCTGTCCCCAGCGGTTCAAAGTTTACATGTAAATTACTATGGGATTTTTATGCTTTTCGTTCAATCGTTCCTACAGGTCTGGGGACAACATGGATTCACTCGGAATAAAGACAGGTGTGTAGGGGATGGTCCAATGAACAAATTCAAGAAGGAATTAGGGTTGTCCATTCTGTCCCCAAGGTGCGCATTGGATGGACTTCCGGTGTCTCTAGAATCAACGATTCACCCTTCAAATGTACGCCTTTTCCTCAGTATGCTATGACGGCTAGCTGAAAATTACGACGCCCCATGTCAGACGGTGAACACGTGGCAGAGCATTCACTCAAGTTTTGGCTCAGAAACATACTTTAAAGTAATAAAATTATAATTTTTGATGTTCCTGTAACAATTTGAACTATTCCAAATAACGTAACATGATGATTTTGTAATAATAATGCAATCGATGCTTCTCCACGTGTTCACCGTCTGACATGGGGCGTCGTAATTTTCATCTAGCCGTCATAGCATACTGAGGAAAAGGCGTACATTTGAAGGGTGAATCGTTGATTCTAGAGACACCGGACGTCGATCCAATGCGCACCTTGGGGACAGAATGGACAACCCTAATTCCTTCTGGAATTTGTTCATTGGACCATCCCCTACACACCTGTCTTTATTCCGAGTGAATCCATGTTGTCCCCAGACCTGTAGGAACGATTGAACGAAAAGCATAAAAATCCCATAGTAATTTACATGTAAACTTTGAACCGCTGGGGACAGGCCAATTCTCAACCAAATGGGCTGATATTTGGCATGAGAGTCCCTATGGGTATCCTCTACTCGGGGAACCTCGGTTTGCCTGATTCTGAGAACTTTTTTGTTTGGATGAAACATCCTAATGGATATGGACTACTCTGAAAAATAAATTATACACGGTAAAAAATGTTAATTTTTTATTTCACTTTTCGTCACTTGATTTGCAGAAAACATTTTTTTTTTTTATTTACTGATATGTTTTAGAGGACATCAAATGGCAACTTTTCAGAAATTTCCAGAATGGGCAAAAAATCTTTGACCGAGTTATGATTTTTCGAATCAATATAGATTTTTTCAAAAAATCTATGTAAAATCAAATTTGCAATCAAAAAGATTTCTTGTGAAATTTTGTTAAAAATAGTCCATGAAATTTCCCAACTTTTAACCTGAAAGAGTATGTGTGTTGGAGACTGTTGCAAAAAGATATTAGAGTTATAATAATATCAATTTTTACAAGTAATTTGCAAAAGCTACGAGAAAAAGTCAAACCAAGATGTTGATGGTACATTTTGAAGTGCTTGAATAAATCTTTCGAATGCAACTAAGAGAATTGGAATCAATCACTTTCATTTGTCGTAGAGAGCTGATATTTGACATGAGTTCATTTCATTTAAAGACAAACAAATGCTGAATGTTTCTTCAAGTCGAAGCATTTTGATACATCCTTTCTGAAAATAGAACCGAGCAAAATCTACAAAAACTGTCTATAAAGATATTTATATATTATTTGAAGTTTTTTCCCCTTCCTCTTTTCAATAACTATTACATGGTATCACGCTTTTTTAATCAATTTAAGATTTTTTAGATCTTTTTGTAGAATTTTTGACATTTTAGAAGCACCGATTATTGATTTTTTTTATAATTTTTCATTGCAACGAAAAATAAAGCATTCTGTGAAACTTTTTCTTTAAAAATTTTAATAACAAGGCTTGATATTTGATATTTAAAATTTCATTTGAAAACCACGTGGTTTTTGCATGGGAGCAATTCTCTAAGAAATCGGTCTTTTTTTAATTTAAATTTTTGTTTTTTTTTATCCGGCTGGAACTTTTATGGTGCTTTTGGTATGCCCAAAGAAGCCATTTTGCATCATAAGTTTGTCCATATAATTTTTCACACAAATATGGCAGCTGTCCATACAAAAATAATGATTGAAAATTCAAAAATCTGTACCTTTTGAAGTAATTTTCTGATCGATTTGGTGTCCTCAGCAAAGTAGTAGGATGGATAAGGAATACACTGAACAAAATGATACACGGTGAAAAAAATTGATGTTTTTTAATTTAACTTTTAGTCACTAAAACTTGATTTGTAATAAAACGCTATTTTTTATTTGTTTTATATTTTGATATGTTTTAGGAGACATTAAATGCCAATATTTCAGAAATTTCCAGGCTGGACAAAATTTTTCTGACCGAGTTATGATTTTTTGAATCAATACTGAATTTAAAAAAAAAACTGGAAACACTGATCGCAAAAATTATTCAACTTTTTTTTTCGTCGTAAAATCAAATTTGTAATCATAAAGTACTTCAGTAAAATTTTGATAAAGTGCACCGTTTTAAAGTTAAAGCCATTTTTAAGTAACTTTTTTGAAAATAGTCGCGGTTTTTTTAAATAAGTGCACATGTTTGCCCATTTTTGAAAAAAATATTTTTGAAAAGCTGAGAAAATTCTCTATATTTTGCTTTTTTAAACTTTGTTGATACGGTCCTTAGTTGCTGAGATATTGCCATGCAAAGGTTTAAAAACACGAAAATTGATGTTTTCTAAGTCTCACCCTAACAACCCAACATTTTTTATCGTCAATATCTCAGCAACTTATCCCGGGCAGACGGTAATAACAAAATTCATGCCATTTTAATAACAAATACTGTTAAAATAACAGAAAATGTTATGGAATCTTCTTGAAAAATCCATTTTTGCATAAGAGTTTAATAACAGTTTTTGTTATCATAACAAAATTTGTTATTGGTCTGATATTTGTTGAAAGCCAAACAACTATGGAATAACATTTTTTGTTATGGAAGAATAACTCCAATTGTTATTGGGATCCCGCCCGTGTGGATCAATCGGACCGCGCACTGGACTCACTATCCAAAGGTCAACGGTTCGAATCCCGCGGCGGGCGCTCTAAAATTCTTTGTGTAAATATGGGTATTCGGCGCCGTCGCTCCGTGCCATACTTTCATACACTTAGGAGCCCAGGGCGGCGAAGTCCTTGTAGATAAAAAGGAAGACACTAGTGGTTGGTACTAGCAATGGTGGCCGACAGCTATAAAGTCAACTTCGTTATTGGGATGATCGGATTAGTTGTTAAAATAACAAAAAATAATAACAAAGATTTGTTCGAAGAATAACTCCAAATGTTATTAGTCTGTTATTACAATAACAATCCAATAACAAAAAAATCATAACGACGAATAACAAATCTTGTTATATATAACATAATATGATATTGGCCAAGTATTTTCTAATATCAAAAAATGTTATTCCCAAGTTATTACCGTCTGCTCGGGATGGTACGATTTAAAATATGATAAATTCTTTAAATTTTACGATCTTTTCGAAAACATAATTTTCAAAAAAAAATAAGACTAAAATTCCATAAGGGCCAATCTTTAAATATTACGCCATACATAATTTTATTTTTTGATTGAAAATTCAATTTCCCATTTAAAAATGAAGTTGAAAAATTTTGGCGTCTAATTTTTATTTTTTTTAAATCCAGTATTGATTCACAAATTCTTAACTCGGTCAAAGAGTTTTTGGACAACCTGGAAATTTCTGAAGTTGGCATTTGATGTCCCCTTAAATGTATCATGTATCAGAGAAAAAATAAAAATAGTGTTTTTTTTTTGCAAAACAAGTTTGAGTGACAAAAAGTTAAATTAAAAATCACTAATTTTTTTGTCGTTTTTACCTACTACTTACCCGAAGACACCAAATCGATCAAAAAATTCCTTCAAAAGATACAGATTTTTTAATTTTCATACATCATTTTTGTATCGACAGCTGCCAAGTTTGTATGGAAAATTATATGGACAAAATAATGATGCAAAATGGCTTCTTTGAGCATACCGGAGGCAACAACAAAATTTCAGCCGGATAAAAAAATACAAAAATAATCGAATGATCAAAATCTGAGAAGCTCATGGTCCCATGGTATCCAAAAATCGATATTTTCAAATCGAGCCAGGCATTGTTATGAAAACATAAATTGCATGACAATATTTTAATTTTCCTTCGATCTATATAAGCCCTTATTTAAGTAAGTTAGGGTGCACTTATCAAAAAATATGTTGTTTTTTTTTCAAAAATGAGTTGCACCATTTTAAATGCTGACGCAAAATATGATCTACTCAAACATCTGAAAAATCTTGAAAATCAAGAGAAAAAAAATTCAACTCTGTCATAAAAATTTAATAAAAATAACAAGTAGAGGTATTTTTTTCCTGAAGAACATTTCTCGGGTTAGTTTTCAAAACGTCGTAAGAGCCAAACCCCTCAAGTGGGGAAAACCGATGAACAAGTTTTCGACCATTATTTTAATTCTTATTTATATGTAAGTGGATTTCAAGGGCATATTTTTAGTCAAAATCATTGCTTTGACTATAAGCTATGGTTGTCATATCAAGTGAAATAAAAATTTTAACAATTAATGTGTGTTTTAGCCTTGTTTTACCACACCAGGTTGATTCGACCTTTTACATGAGCAAATTGTTTCATACGTCCCTGTACTTGGGACTTTTTTTGAAGAAGAATGACAATAGGACCATTGGCAAAATTTATTTATTTTATGACTAAACCACATTTAAATCAAACATTATTATTTTGAACATCGTTTCAACACCCCCCGCAAAGAGGGCAGTCGATGTTTTGTGTTTTTGGAGGAGATTGGGAGAAAACATCGCAGGGGAGAAAGGTCCAACTGACAGATTTTATTCTCCCTCTCTCGCGTTGGCTCATACGCTAGCTGAGAGCACGAACAAAATGACGAATTACCACTGATTTGTTTATCTTTTCTTCAGTGGTCTATAGGACCTTGAAGAACTCGGGGTTCCTGGAGTTTTGAGAGGGCGTTTATGCGTGATAAGATGGATGCGGTCATTATCGCTTGTTCCTGAACAGATTATGCAACTTGATTTTGTGTTGGTTTAGGCTGCCACACTAAATGATGATTTTGGGGGAAACTAGCCTCTTCCGGATTTAATGACTGAAACTGGATTTTGCTGGCTGGCAAATTGGAAAATATTCTTCGCGCATCCTTTAAGTCATATAATCAGCGCAATGTTTTTAACGGGATAACAAATATTCATCTTTTTTCGTAAAAACCCATGTGCGCATAATCATAAAGCAATTAAAACTGATCTTACGTCCTTTTTCTATGAGCGTAAGTACATTTTTGAAATTATCAGTACTTACGACCTTGCGTCACCAAGGACGTATGTGACTTCTCCGTATGAAAAGCACATTCGACCTTTTATATGCAGGCGATATTTTTGTTTAAATGTATTTTTTTGGAAATTCTGCTCAAGTAGATCATTAGTAGTGCGTTAGAAGAGTGCAACCGTGCCAAAAACTCAATTTTGGACAACTGGCGCTTACGACCTTTTGAAAACTAACCCGAGATTTGTTGAAGTTTGAATAGTATAAATGATTTCGTCAGAGTTGTAGATGTACAGAGAGGCACATTTTTTTACGATTTATCATATTTGTATTAAAAGATAACTCTTTTTTGAAAATTTTAACAAAAAAAGACGAATCTTAATGGTTTACCATCGTCTGAGTTGATAAAGACCGACGCAAATGCATCGTCCTTCCCCAAACTGCTCATCTCAATCAGCAGAAAATTCCCAGACAAATCGGTCGTTCACCTTTTCCTCTCCCTTATAGACAGACCAAATCAAACAAATTCCTCCCGAAAATTCCAACCCCTCAAAAATCAAATTCGTCTGCCAGGGAAAGGACCATCCTCGAACCGAAAAAAGACGAATCTCACAACACAACGCTCAGCGCAACCCGGGCAGATGGCAATAACAACATTCATGCCATTTCAATAACAAATACTGTTAAATAACAGAAAGTGTTATGGAATCTTCTTGAAAAATCATGTTTTGCATAAGGGTTCAATAACTGTTTATGTTATCATAACAAAATTTGTTATTGGTCTGATATTGTTTGAAAGCCAAAACAACTGTGGAATAACATTTTTTGTTATGGAAGAATAACTCCAACTGTTATTGGGATGATCGGATTAGTTGTTAAAATAACAAAAAATAATAACAAAGATTTGTTCGAAAAATAACTTAAAATGTTATTAGTCTGTTATTACATTCGTGGCGCAGGGGTAGCGGCTTCGGCTGCCGATCCCGATGATGCTATGAGACGCGGGTTCGATTCCCGCCTTATCCACTGAGCTTCTATCGGATGGTGAAGTAAAACGTCGGTCCCGTTTTCTCCTGTCTCGTCAGAGGCGCTGGAGCAGAAATCCCACGTTAGAGGAAGGCCATGCCCCGGGGGGCGTAGTGCCAATAGTTTCGTTTTTTTCTGTTATTACAATAACAATCCAAAAACAAAAAAATCATTACGACGAATGACAAATCTTGTTATGAATTACATAAATTTTATTAGCCTAGTATTTTCAAATATCAAAAATCGTTATTCCTATGTTATTTCCGACTGCTCGGAAAAACCAACCAAAAACCAAGCTTTTCATCGGACTCTGAAGAGGCATTTGCAGCAGCCCGGTCGACTTTCGACAACAGGTAAACACGTTTGCGAAAAAAAACTCGGGCGCTTTGCGAGGGTCCTTCAAATCCTGACAAAAGCTCACTTCGTAGTCTGGTTAACGAGGTTGGTTGAAGGAGGTAGTGGAAAAGTGCGTTCAAAGATTTTCCACACTCCCAGCAGAAGAAGCAAAAGGTGGAAAAGAGATGCTGATGGGAGGGAAAAGTTGGGAATTTTTAATGATGTGTGCCCTGTGTTAGTTGGAGGACGCAAGGTTTTTCATTCTTTTCTAAAGGGAGAAAATAGAGTTTTCCAAGAATGGAGAAACATCGTTTGATATGGAAAATAGTGGAAAAGAGAGCTTTCATCCGGATAATGGGAAAAGAACTTTGGAGCTGAATTTTGTTCAGAAGATTGAACGGATAGAAAATTGTCCTTACATGAATGCATTTCATGCATGTTATTCAAGATTTAATGATTTTTTTAAAAGTTGCATAGCAACTCTTAAATTTTTACTCTTTACTCTTTACTCTTTACTCTTTACTCTTTACTCTTTACTCTTTACTCTTTACTCTTTACTCTTTACTCTTTACTCTTTACTCTTTACTCTTTACTCTTTACTCTTTACTCTTTTCTCTTTACTCTTTACTCTTTACTCTTTACTCTTTACTCTTTACTCTTTACTCTTTACTCTTTACTCTTTACTCTTTACTCTTTACTCTTTACTCTTTACTCTTTACTCTTTACTCTTTACTCTTTACTCTTTACTCTTACTCTTTACTCTTTACTCTTTACTCTTTTTTTACTTTTTACAATTCAAAGAAATGCTTCTGATTGAACAGTTTAGTGCTTATTACATATTTAAACATCTTTCATAACCGCCTTACCATCTGTACACAACTTGTTAGTCTTCCCCTTTTGTTTGTTCGCAAAACCAGGGCAAATGTCAATTGATACTCACTCAACGCTCGATTACGTACAATTGCATTAAAGGGGGGGTTGAGGTGCAACTGCTACTAGTTGGGAGTGAGTGCAGCGTGAGCTTCACAGACAATTAGACATTAAAAAATATTGAAAAAATATTTTTTTTAGCATCTCTTCAAAATTAAAAAATTAAATCGTTTTTTTAACATTTTTCATAAAATTTTATTAATGTTCAAATTTTCTTTCAAAAAGCCACCTGAAGCAGTGGTTATTAGCCCGGGTCAAAAAAATTAACAATGCTCAAATCAAAAAGTATATGAGATTGCCCGAAAGAGTACTCAAAATGGGGCCTCCAGCCCAAATTTCAGCCCATTTGGTTGAAAATTGGCTTGCCTTGAGCAGGAACAAGTTTAAATGGGAATTAACCCGTAAAACTTGAGCAATTGGGTACATTGCTCTGTACAAGTCTGTCGTTGAAATTTAACGACTTTTGCATACCATGGGGTCCAAGGGGATGGTCTGAGAAACAATTCCTCTGAAGGGTGCAAGATGATCCGAGGCTTCTAATCTTGCCTAGAAGCAGATTCATTCCGGCGTCGCCGAAATTCTCATGGTCCCAGCAAAATGTACAGGGATAAATCAAAGCACACTAAGAAGGCTACCTCGATCAGAGGACGCCACATGTCAATCAGCCACCGCGTGGCAGGAGGATTTCTCCAATTTTGGCTTTAAAAGTGGTTCTGTCAATGTTATAACATTTTGTTTAGTCAGATATTTGTGCAAAAACGCTTTATAAACATCAAATATGGTTCCATTTCGCGCCATTTGCGCAATTTAATCAATCATTTCTTTTCACAGCAAAATTTTTCTTCGCAAGCAGCTGACCGCCATTTTGTTTTGGGGTGCCGCTTTTGCAGAGCAAAATTAATCGCGCCATGTGCTCTCCCTCTCTCTCACACACACACGCGCAATAGCAAACGATAATTGCGCGACCGACGCCGTCTTGCTGGGTCGAGGTTCAGTTGCGATTGATAAGTTGGACGCACAACATCGACGAGGACGAAACGGCCGGCACGTTTAGACGAAATCCGACGGAGAGGACCATTTCCGTGGAGGATTTGATTGGCTGCCAAAAGCGCGTGGCCAACGGACCGTTCCGGATCAACACCACCAAAAAAACCCAAAAACTAAACAGTCTTTTTCAAGACTCACGAAAGAGTTATTCTTTTCAATTCAAAAAAATCCATTTCGCGCCATTTGCGCAATTTATTCAATCATTTCGACGTCGTCGTGCTATCTTGTCGCACCCGCCATCTTGTCGCACCCGCCGCCGTTCCGAGAAAAACGCGTTTTAATGTTTGACCTTGAATATACAAAAACGAGAGCACGCAATGTAAACAATAACAAACACGTTTTGTTTGGCTCACCATTCTGTGCATTGTCCCAAAGTTTGGTTGAAGTTGGTTGCTGGTGTCCCGAGTTATAATTACAAATGTTTACGGTATTCTAGCGTGTACGTGCGACAAACGCATCCTGACTTTCCTGGCCTGAAATCCCTTTGGCCTTTTGTCGCACTTACATCAATTTTCATGGAGTGACAAGATAGCACGACAAGATTGAAACTACTTTCATATGTAAAGTGACAAAAATGCACTGAGTTTTTTCGGTTTTTGTTGAATATCTCAGGATTGAAATCGAATTTTGGGGATCTGTGAAGGTCAAAAGGTGAGGCATTGTGAGCTGCACAAAAATGGCGTTCTTAACTCAATTTGGCCCAAAATGCACGTACGACAAGTTAGCACGATGGCGACGATTTCTTTCCACAGCAATTTTTTTCTTCACGAGCAGCTGACCGCCATTTTGTTTTGGGGTGCCGCTCTTGCAGAGCAAAATTCATCGCGCCATGTGCTCTCCCTCTCTCTCACACACACACACGCGCAATGGCAAACGAAAACTGCATGACCGACGCCCTCTCGCTGGGTCGAGGTTCAGTTGCGATTGACAAGTTGGAGCCTCGACCCAGCGGTCATGCAGGTCATGCTCAAGCTCAGAATAATGGATTACCGGACGGGCAAATTTTTTTCATAGATGGCGTTGTTCGCTTGGTGGTAAGAAATTCAAATTTGTTCTGAAAAATTAACTTTTTTGTAAATATCTCAGAAACTACAATTCACAAGCTGACGAAATTTGACCTGCTGATTCACCAAAAAATTAGCTCTTACCAGGTCAAATTTTGTCCTTCAGCGATCTTACATTTAAGAAATATTGAATTTAAATTAATTTCTCCCATACATTTTTCAAACTGCTAACTACCAGCGTGACAGCTGGCGACATCATATTTCTCTCTCTTTCTCTCCCCGCTTTTGACAGCTAGATTTGTCAGGCAGATTGTCAAACCATTTTTTTTTTTGTTTTGAATGTCTTCGATATTTCCGACTTTGTGATAATATTATTTCATTTTACTCGCGGGAATCTAGCACCATTCGGCCGGAATCACTACGAATCATGGTAAGTGGTAGCCAAGGTAGAGGCTAACCAAAAATAAAACTTATCAGTTGTCCCGACTGGACGATATCACAGTGACTATCTTTTGTTTTCCTGCAAATCGTTCCAGTGTGCATCCGGTTCCACGCGTTCGTTTCCGTTGTTGAATGATCCCCGGTCTGAAGTTCGCAAAATCCCATCTACGCCATGGCAAGAGGATGAGCCGCAGAAGTTTGCATGAGCTGGCCCGAATACCAACAGCAAGTGAACGGTTTTACGGGGCGGATGCGTTTATTCACGTACACTGACGGAAGTCGGTCCGGGTTGGCATCCGACAGCGCAAGCAACTCGCAGGTTCCACCGGTAGTTTCTGTGGAATTCGTAGAAGCTGTCGACGGGGAAGCCAGTCAGCAACCAGGTCGACTCTGAGGAGCTGGGGCGGGAGTGACGACAAGCATCGCGATCAAGTGGAACCACGTCGACCACGTGCAATCTGGGGAGTGAAAAAACGAACGCGCTGGACCGGGAAGGTTCGGCGATGTATCGCAGCTCAAAGGCAGATCTGATCGATCTGATGTATCAGTACATGGTCACGATGAAAGGCAAGTGGTTCCAAATCTCGGCGTGTTCGCGTAGGTTCTAATCCAACCAGTCGACGGATGATACGATCAAGCCCCGGCTGGACATTCTGAGCTATCTATGCCACACGTTGATCGGCCTGATGTCGTAGATTTCTCCAACCTATCAAACAATCGGCTTCCGGAGTGGAGGACACCCTCTTCGATCGCACCATGCTTTCCACACCGCGGCGTTTGTCGCCCCCGAAACGACCTGCATGGAGTTCGCGTCGACCTCACCGTTGATATTAAGACCAAACTTGGCACTCGGCTTTACGGGGACCAAGTTCAAAAAGTTTTCCACAGGCCAGCAGCAGATGCGTTTATTTGCGAGCAAGTTGAAGACAATGAGTCCGGGTCGGACAAACGCTTCTACATCTCGACTCGACAAGTTAAGAATCCCCGCTCCGATCGGCTACTCTGTTAACGCGCCAGGTTCAAGCCCGCCGCGGAGTTCGCGTCTACTCCACCGTTGGTGTCGAAGGCCAAACTCGGCACAGTCGTGTGTCATCTCGAGACACCCCGAATCCTTGAATCCAAGGAAGTCTTCGACAACGATGACCGCCACTACATTCTGGACCTGCTGCGAACCTTCTCGCCAGAAGTCAACTTCGAACTGATCAAGCAAAACAGATACCCAGTTGCCTCCACTAGGATCTGCTCGAGGCGTTCATCGGAAGCCGTTACCTGCTGATCATCAAAGCCGCCGCCTTGAACCATGAAATCGTCTGCTACCCAGAAAGGAAGTACCAACAACAAGGAAGAACCCACCGCCCCAAGGGTGAACTCGACCGGTTTCAAGCAGGTTGACAACACGAACGCTGCCAACTCGCTCAAGAAGAAAAAACAGCTGGTGAAGAACGTCGAAGAGTTCCTGGCAGATCCAGAACTACGTGCACGTTTGTCTGGACCACCCCGCAGCACCGATGGACGGGTCAATCCTCACCGAAACCTTACACATCAACGTGTGGTACCTTGGAAAGTTCTCCAATCATCGAGCCTAGGTCAAGCAGCTCGATGACATGATCGCTGTCTCGTAACCTACATTTGCGATTACTTCTTCTCGATTTGTCGATTCAATTCATATTAAATAATAAAATTATATGGGTGGGGAAGGAGAGAGAGAGGGGGGGGGGGAATCTGCGGGCTTTAGGTTGTCTTCTTCTTCCAGAGTTATTATTTGTATTAGTGAACAAAATGTGATCCTCCCCGGGTTCCTTCACTTCCCTGTGGGAGAACATCAATCACGAAGATTACACATAATGGTGTTGGTGGCGTTGAACTCCAGTCCTGGGAGTTCGAGCCGTGGCCGCTGTTGGTGTTGGGACCCGTTCCGGATCCTCGTGATGCAGATTCGCCAGCGGATTGTGGCTCGAATCTTTGTCGGAAGTTGGCGACTATGTAGTTGACTTGACAAGTTGCTGATTGTCCCAGAAGCCAAGTTTTATCGTGACGTCAAACTTGTTTGTCCGTGTCACAATTTCCACCGCCAATGCTAACTTAGCCCGAGTTAAATCCGGGGCCGGCGGGAACTTAATTGCTGGAGACGGTAGAGATACCCTGCAGCAGCAGGTTTGTATTCATGTCAGGGTCGTTGTATCTGAATGGGGAAGGAATAGTCGAAATTGATGTTCTGCGAACATTTAGTATTGATTGTATTCAATTACATACTTGGGAGCGGTTCTGTTAGGTCCGGTTAGCTTGGTTGGCAATCGCGCGGCCAAACTCATCAAAATGTTTTCTTCGGGACGATCTCCAGCAGTTATGGATCTTAGTCTTTACGTTCAACGACGAGCTAAACAGCTCGACCGTGGTGTAGTTGATGTAGTAGTACGCCGCGATGATACCCGGATTCAGCGGCAGCGTGTCCATCTCGTCCTCCACGCTTATGCACTTGGACTGCTTGTGATCGGATAGGGTCGATTCACCCAGTTCGGCGGTGGTCCGATACGTGTTGTTGGGTAACGCCCTGCAGGTTTTAGTAGTTAGAGTTCTGGGTAAGTCGCCGCTACAGAAACGTCCAGGTAAGGTAATCAATGGCTTCCTGTTTGGTTTTCAATGCTTTTGGTAACAATCTCCGCGAGTCCAGATGACTCTCCACCGGTAGACTTTTTAAACTTTTTGAAGACGCCTTCTTGGAGCATTGACACATCAGCACGCACTTGGCATCGTCATCCTCCAGCGGTCCATTGGCCCGTCCCACGCTCTGCATGACATCCGTGACCGGGTAGTTGTCGTACGAGAGACTCTTGCCGTTGTAGAACTGCGTGTCCATGATGACCACCAGGTAGACAGAAATTTTCAAACCCCAGAACAGATCCCGCGTGACGAAGGCAATCTGCACCGTTCCAGAAACGAACAGCTACTCTACGATCTCCTGTAAGTGTCTCCTTGAGCGTTTTATCCGCCATGCGATCCAAGAACAGCTACTCGGCGTGGAAGAACCGGTTTGGTTGGGTTTCGACCGCCCAGTACGTATCAATCGCCGTCAGGCGAGCCAACTTTCGCGAATTCAGCGTTGTTCACCGTTTTGGATGTGGCCGCAATCCGCGACGCGTTGTGCGTAATGTTGAAACGTCCCGGGCGTCCGACATCGACGCCAACAGATGATCCAGATCTGCTTCTCAATCTGGGAGGAAATTTACCGTACCGCAAATGTTACCGCCAATCAGCTGCAGCTCGTGCACAATTAACAGCTGGATGTTCTGAACGGTCTACCTTTTCTTACAACATCGCGACAAAATAAACCACTTGTCTGCCGTGGTCACGATAATGTGTCCCTTGGCATTCAGCGAGAACCTTTCCGTCACACTGGAAGCCCGGCGTGATGGTCAACTCCACGGGCAGCGTAGAACGCGTAATCGGTTGAATGTTGTTTAACATCTCCAACATCGCAAACTGGACCGCTGTGAGTGGTCCAGTTTTCTTGACACGTTTTGGGAAACGGGTGAAAACCGGGTACTTCTATGATTCTTTCGAGGTCCACTCCAAGTCACGTGCTTTCGAACTTTACTAGCAATTTTCTGATTTCACCCGTGCAGATCCAAGTTTATCCTCTTCCGGCTGAGGACACCAACAGCCTCTCAAAGTAGGGGAACTGTTTCAGTCCAGCGATTCAGCACAGATGACATCCATATCCGCAGCAATTATAATGTTAGCGTCGCCGTCGTCGACGGTTTCATAGAGTAGACCGGAAGTGCAAGTGCAACAGGCCATCAGGAATGAGTTTGCGTTGCTGGAGGCTGCAAGTTTTTTGGGAGGTTGGGTACACGGCCCTCTATGTTCCATGTTCCTCCACCTCGGCGTCAACGTACAGATCTTCGGGCGTTCTGCGAAATTAAGATCTCGTTAAGTCACAAGTTCAAGAACGCTTTCTGTTTTGTTTACCTACCGGTTGCATCAGTGTCTGCCGCGAGGCAGGCATTACCGGAATGTGGATGTTGGTTGCTTGCGTAGAGTTTGTTTCTTTTCGAGTCCTGGAGCAGGGTGGCTTCCGGTTCCAGGAGAAAATCCACCAGGAACTCGGTGTAGTTGAATCGCTTTCGAACTTTTGGTTGTTTTCGACACCGTTGGAGATTGGGTGTGCGGCGGAAGGACTACCAGCACCGTCAACAGTTCACAACGGCAGCAACAGGACAAGTTAGTCCAAACCTACTCCGGAGCAGCGGCATCGGCAGCCAGAACTAAGGCACCAGTCTCAAACCCAAAACAACCCGAACACCGAAAACGTAACAACCAATCGAGCGAATTCACGATGGTACAGCAACAGGTTGTATCTGGGACACACCTGAATGGCCAAACAGGTTGGACGAGACCGGCGGGTAATCAAGAAAAAGATGCTAAAAAAACTAAACTGTTTACAACAACAACATAAACAACAGCTGATTTGACATAAACATAACAGGCAACAGTCAAGTACCTGTTTTTGGACTCTACATAAATTTAAAATAAACTCCGAAAACACAAAGCTGTCACTATTTGAGTTACAGAAACTACGTGTTGTTACTTTCTAAGATATTAGAAATTTAAATAGTTGCGAAATGTATAAAAATAACGAAAAACTAATAAATTTTAAAAAATCATCAATATTCCAAGATCAGGTTCAGTACGGTAACCACTTTCGACCACAGTGCCGCCATCTATTGTTTTTTATAAAGTTTCGCCAAACTTCCGCTAGGGGGCAATCGCACACCAACAATGCGAACCTAGTGGCAACAATGAGAACATGCCGTCCGGTAATCCATTCTGGCTGTGGAAGAGGGCACATCGTGACTCATGAGCCACGGCAGATAACGGAGGGAGTGAGAAAAGATGCTTGATGCGCTGGCGACTCTCTACATTCAATGTCCTCTCTTCTCCCATTTTCCTCCGGTCGGCACATCATATATGTACGTAATTTTCTTCGTGACGTTGTAGCCATCGCTAACGCACTATGGCTTCAATATCTTAAAGTGGCCTGAGTTTTAAGTAAAATAAAACAAGTTAAATCTGGACATCGTACTGGCCACTTGGAGGAAGCAGTTTGGAGGACCACCCGGAGCAGCCAGTCAAGGATCGACCCGGAGAAGCAGTGGAGCGCACCAGCAAAATAATATGGTTCTTTTTAGCAGGGCTGTGGAGTCGGAGTCGGAGTCGGAGCCGGAGTCGGTGGAGTCGGGTCTTTTTGGGGACCTGGAGTCGGAGTCGGAGTCGGAGTCGTCAAAACTCTAACAGCTGGAGTCGGAGTCGGAGCCGGAGTCGGCTAAATTTTTAGAGCTGGAGTCGGAGTCGGAGTCGGAGCCGAGGATTTCTGATAACCCGGAGTCGGAGCCGGAGTTATCTTAAATTCAACAAAAAATATGTTTTTTTTTATTGTTCAGTATTTCCTATAGAACAGGCTAATTTTCAAAACATCTTATATTTTTATTGATTTATCAGATGCCATTGTGTTTTTGAAGCTTTTTATTGTGATTGAAAAGGTCTAATTGTGTTATTACACTATAATCACTAAATGATAACCTCTTACCCAAGTATGTAGTATCATAATTTAAAAAATAATTTAAAAAAATATTGGTTATGTAGTCAGACATATCTAATTGATTCTTGAATGCTTCCTTTTGCCTATATTTATGTGCCCTTTCAATTCAAATTTGACCAAATTTCATCCAGATATTTCTAAAAAAAAGTACACACACAATCATCTTTTACCCCGATAGCATATGTCTTGGTACGAGGTACATAAAAAGATTAAAAATAGTAATCACTGTTTTTGCAAATCGAAAAAAAGTCACTGACAGTTTAACTTTTGTAACAAATAATCAACGATAATAACAATCTCTTACTTGGAACTCAACATGCGCATTTTGTTTATAACTGAGTACAAGAAAATCAATATGTTGCATTTGAATAATTGAAACTAACAAAAAATATCAAAAGAAGTTGCAACAAATTTTGAATTAATCATTGATTGTTGATGTTGATTTTAGTTAAACTATTTTGATATCGTTGCAAAAAAAAACAAATCTCAAGAATTCAGAGAAAAATGAACTAATAAAAAATTTATAGAACGAAATGTAGGATTTTAATTTATTTTTCAAATATTATACAAAAAACAAAATCAAAATATTATCAACTGGTACGAATTTTCTCATACTGTATGTCCCACGCCAATATGACGAAAGGTGATAATCATTGCATAACAATGTACCTTAAAAAATTAAATATTTGTGACCTAGAAAATATTTTACTTGTGGATATTTGTTTTTTATTATATTTTAAGTTTTTTCATATATTTCGATGGAGGCGCAAGATCATTCATAAAACTTCGTTTTAGGTGAAGATTCTCGAAGTATCGTGCGCCTCCTTTTTAAAGTATATAAAATTTTAAAATTTAAATAAATTAAAAATTTCCAGGGTAAAATATTTTCCATGTCACAGATATTTGAAAAGGACATCTTAAGCGTACTTTTCACGAAGAAATTGTTTAGATACATTGATTTGCAATAATAATCTCCTTCAGCCGTGATGTCCATGTCTAAATGTTTCGTTTAAAATTGTCATTTTAAAAACAAGGTGCCTGTCACTGTGCTTCTTACAAATGTCAGCCTGAAAGTGAGCAAATTGAATTTTAATGTTCAATAGATCATTAAGGCCAGGTTTCTTTTAGTTATTCTTTCAAAAATAATAATTTAATATTTAAATTTATTACCTTGAAAAAAATATTTTCAAATTTGAGGTTAAGCAAATAAATCCAAATTAACTTACATAACTGTTCTTCTCAAAATGCCTCTAAAACTGAAGATATTTTTTGATTTCTGTTTCCATAACGTATAAAACTTGTAACCTAGAAACTTTTTTTCCGTTTATTTACTTTACTTTACTTTTACTTAACTTATTTTTCTTGAGAAAAACATGACGCTTAGAGAGTATTCAAATAATCCTATTTATCAATGTTTTAAAAATAATTAACTAATAATAGTTAACTAACTTTTGAAACATTTAAAAATATGTGGAGTCGGAGTCGGAGTCGGAGCCAACCATTTGTTGAAAGCTGGAGTCGGAGTCGGAGTCGGAGTCGGCTAGAGTTGGTAGGCCGGAGTCGGAGTCGGAGTCGGAGCCAACCATTTGTTGAAAGCCGGAGCCGGAGTCGGAGTCGGAGTCGGCTAATCTGAGAAAGCCGGAGTCGGAGTCGGAGTCGGAGTCGTTTGAAATATGACCCGACTCCGCAGCCCTGCTTTTTAGAACCACCATTATCACGAAAGAGTTGTTCTTCATTTCTAATTGCTTGCTAGTTCGCTACTAGGAATGCTCTTGGTGGGAGTCTGTACCCCTAAGAAATCCAGTCTTTTTTGGAAGCCGTGAGAGATTAATTTCTTTTGCGGCTGCAAAATAAAAAAAACTGGAGTTTATTTTGAAAAGGTTCAAAAAACCAAATTCCAATTTTTGCTTTTAAAGTTTTTTTTAATACCCCTGACTCAAGGCGGTTTCAAAAACACCCAAAAATGGCCGAAATGGCCATTTTCATTACCAGTATAAAAAAATCATGAATTTTGATACCCATATTTCTTTAAATCAAATGGTTCGGTAAATGTCCCCCCGGGAGAACCTTCCCCCAGGGCACTGACCACTTCAGGCTCCTACCAATTTGATCCCAACCCCATTGCCCCAAATCATTCTGGTTTTCCGGTGACCGTCCTAACAATCTTGATTAGAACAGAATTCTTCTCAAATTGGTGCACAAACTGTGTCTTTCAATATGTGCGTGTGTGTGAGTAATACCACCACCGTGAGATCCATCTTTGATCGAAGTTCGGTCAACATTAAAATTTTCAGAGGCTATCTGATAGCTTATATAGTTCACACGAAATGTGGCAACCATGGTGTTATCGCGTGACTATTCCAAGAAAGCAGGAGACGAGGCAAAATTTGCACCATTTCATGCAAACTATTTGAGCTAAGAGATAGCCTCTGAAAATTTTAGTGTTGATCGAACATCCGTCAGAGACGGAACGACGGTGGTAATTTTATTGCACACAAACACACACACACACGCATTGAAAGAAACAGTTTGTGCACCAACTTGGGAGGAATTCTGTTCTAATGAAGATTGTTAGGGCGGTCACCGGAAAACCAGAACGATTTGGGGCAATGGGGTTGGGATCAAATTGGTAGTATATTGGCCACAAACCGGAGTGGCCAATGCCCCAGGGGAAGGATCTCCCGGGGGACATTTATCGAACCATACAAGTTTTGGCAATATGGGTATAATTCATGATTTTTGATTCTATATATGAAATTTTGAAAATTGCCATTTTGACCGCATTTGCCAAAGCCTGAAGTGGCCAGTGCCCTGGGGGAAGGTTCTTCCGTGGGGACATTTATCGAACCTATCGACTCGGGGCAATATGTGTATCAAAATTCAGCATGCAACTTGAAGGAACTGAAAAGTTCATTGACATCTAGAGCAATATTGATATCGAGAAGATTGACTGCCAGAGAGTCGACTGTAGTTATGTTCTCATTTATCTCAATTTGTCGATTGACAGTTGTTCCGTCGGTTCTATCTCAAATTACGGAAAATTTTAGTTTTGTTTTAATTTATTTAACATTTTTATTTCACTTTTCTCCTCGGACACACGGTAATAACAAAATTCATGCCATTTCAATAACAAATATTGTTAAAATAAGTGCTATGGAATCTTCCTGAAAAATGCATTTTTGCATAAGGGTTTAATAACAGTTTATGTTATCAAAACAAAATTTGTTATTGGTCTGATATTGATTGAAAGCCAAAAAAACTTTGGATTTTTTTTTGTTATGGAGAATACCTCCAACTGTTATTGGGATGATCGAATTAGTTGATAAAATAACAATAAATAATAACAAATATTTGTTCGAAGAATAATTAAAAATGTTATTAGTATGTTATTACAATAACAATTCAATAACAAAAATTTCATAACGTTAAATAACAAATCTTGTTATAAATAACATAAAATGTTATTGGCCTAATATTTTCAATTATTAAAAAATGTTATTCCCAAGTTATTTCCGTCTGCTCGGGTCATCCATTGCTCACTACCCGAGCAGACGGAAATAACTGGGAAATAACATTTTTTGATATTTGAAAATACTAGGCCAATAACATTTTATGTTATTTATAACAAGATTTGTTCTTCGTCGTTAAATTTTTTTTGTTATTGGGTTGTTTTTGTAATAACAGACTAATAACATTTTTATTTATTCTTCGAACAAATCTTTGTTATTATTTTTTGTTATTTTAACAACTAATCCGATCATCCCAATAACAGTCGAAGGTATTCTTCCATAACAAAAAATGTTATTCCAAAGTTGTTTTTGCTTTCAACCAATATCAGGCCAATAAAAAAAATTGTTATGATAACATTAAGTGTTTTTAGAACCTTTTGCAAAAATGTGTTTTTAAAGAAGTTTCCATAACACTTTCTGTTATTTTAACAGTATTTGTTATTGAAATGGCAAGAATTTTGTTATTACAGTCTGCCCAAGCGGGATATTTCAACTGGAAATCCACATCATCCCGATGCTACGTTTCCTACCATCATTATCCCGATGAGTTAAGTCCTGCCCGGGATGATGGTCCTGGAAGCCCATTCTCAATGTCACCTCATATCGTCAGCTGCGCCGTCGTCCTCGTCGTCACTTGTGATGGTTATGATGATTACCGGGAGGACCGTCCACTAGGGACGCACCCAACCCGAGTGCTGCACGTGCACCGTCGTGACACGATGACGTGACACTTTTTTTCTCCTTTCCTGATGCCATTGAGACATTACAACTGCCACATTATCCCAGCTTGGATGGATTGCAACGGATAGATTGGTTCAAAAGTTGGTTGGTTCAATATTAAGCAAAATCTAGAAGAACATATTTTATATTATTTTGTGCAAAATATTTTTATTGTAATCAAAAATAAAAATAAAATGGAATCCGTCTAACCTCCCTCCATCCCTTCCACCTTTTCAAGGGTGTCGGAACCTGTTTTGAAGAACCCTGGTCGTTGAGTGATTCCCTGCGACTCTCCTGCGACTAGCAAGGCAAATCTGCAAAACTAGGTGAGCCCATCGCAGATGAGTGACTTTTTACGAGCCAACTCCGGACGGGGGCCTCTCCACAGTAAAACGCGGCGTTACACTTTATTGAGTAATACCCATGTGTGCGAGCCGAACTCTGAGCTATTTCTGCCGAGCCATTTAATGGGACACAGTCCCTTTTACGATAATGGAATGTCGACATCATCTTTGCGCTTTCAAAGTTACTGGCGAAGGGGGATTTTCATATTCTAATTGAATTTAGTCACAGTTGGGTGCACTTTCACGAGTTTGTCCTCTTTCCTCGCCCACACTTTTGGAAAACTAGAGAAAAATAATTAAAACTGATATTTTGCAAAGAAAGTGCATTTTCTCACGAAGAACGAAAAACTCTCTACTCAAGAAGAGAGAGAAGTACCTCTTGAGACAGTCGGTCCTTGTCCTCGGGGCTGTTCTGGGCGATGGCCAAGCTGGAGGAGACACTGCTGCTGTGTCAGTTAATTAGATGACATTATTAAATTTGTCACCGGGACCACAATGCCACCACCACTTCTTCAAGGAGGTTGCTACTGGTCAAATGGTCTGGGTTGTGGTGGAGAGTTTTCTTTGTCATATTTTTCTTTGAAATTAATGGGAGGCGAAGTTGAATCTATGTATATTTTAAAACAATGATTCGATATTGCTTTTATAAGTTCAAAGTTTTCAAATCTTCAAATCTTCAAATCTTCAAGTCTTCAAATCTTCAAATCTTCAAATCTTCAAATCTTCAAATCTTCAAATCTTCAAATCTTCAAATCTTCAAATCTTCAAATCTTCAAATCTTCAAATCTTCAAATCCTCAAATCTTCAAATCTTCAAATCTTCAAATCTTCAAATCTTCAAATCTTCAAATCTTCAAATCTTCAAATCTTCAAATCTTCAAATCTTCAAATCTTCAAATCTTCAAATCTTCAAATCTTTAAATCTTTAAATCTTCAAATCTTCAAATCTTCAAATCTTCAAATCTTCAAATCTTCAAATCTTCAAATCTTCAAATCTTCAAATCTTCAAATCTTCAAATCTTCAAATCTTCAAATCTTCAAATCTTCAAATCTTCAAATCTTCAAATCTTCAAATCTTCAAATCTTCAAATCTTCAAATCTTCAAATCTTCGAATAAAATCATAAAATCATAAAATCATAAAATCATAAAATCATAAAATCATAAAATCATAAAATCATAAAATCATAAAATCATAAAATCATAAAATCATAAAATCATAAAATCATAAAATCATAAAATCATAAAATCATAAAATCATAAAATCATAAAATCATAAAATCATAAAATCATAAAATCATAAAATCATAAAATCATAAAATCATAAAATCATAAAATTATAAAATCATAAAATCATAAAATCATAAAATCATAAAATCATAAAATCATAAAATCATAAAATCATAAAATCATAAAATCATAAAATCATAAAATCATAAAATCATAAAATCATAAAATCATAAAATCATAAAATCATAAAATCATAAAATCATAAAATCATAAAATCATAAAATCATAAAATCATAAAATCATAAATTCATAAAATCGTAAAATCATAAAATCATAAAATCATAAAATCATAAAATCATAAAATTATAAAATCATAAAATCATAAAATCATAAAATCATTAAATCATAAAATCATAAAATCATAAAATCATAAAATCATTTTGTTTTTGTTTTTGTTTTTGTTTTTGTTTTTGTTTTTGTTTTTGTTTTTGTTTTTGTTTTTGTTTTTGTTTTTGTTTTTGTTTTTGTTTTTGTTTTTGTTTTTGTTTTTGTTTTTGTTTTTGTTTTTGTTTTTGTTTTTGTTTTTGTTTTTGTTTTTGTTTTTGTTTTTGTTTTTGTTTTTGTTTTTGTTTTTGTTTTTGTTTTTGTTTTTGTTTTTGTTTTTGTTTTTGTTTTTGTTTTGTTTTTGTTTTTGTTTTTGTTTTTGTTTTTGTTTTTGTTTTTGTTTTTGTTTTTGTTTTTGTTTTTGTTTTTGTTTTTGTTTTTGTTTTTGTTTTTGTTTTTGTTTTTGTTTTTGTTTTTGTTTTTGTTTTTGTTTTTGTTTTTGTTTTTGTTTTTGTTTTTGTTTTTGTTTTTGTTTTTGTTTTTGTTTTTGTTTTTGTTTTTGTTTTTGTTTTTGTTTTTGTTTTTGTTTTTGTTTTTGTTTTTGTTTTTGTTTTTGTTTTTGTTTTTGTTTTTGTTTTTGTTTTTGTTTTTGTTTTTGTTTTTGTTTTTGTTTTTGTTTTTGTTTTTGTTTTTGTTTTTGTTTTTGTTTTTGTTTTTGTTTTTGTTTTTGTTTTTGTTTTTGTTTTTGTTTTTGTTTTTGTTTTTGTTTTTGTTTTTGTTTTTGTTTTTGTTTTTGTTTTTGTTTTTGTTTTTGTTTTTGTTTTTGTTTTTGTTTTTGTTTTGTTTTTGTTTTTGTTTTTGTTTTTGTTTTTGTTTTTGTTTTTGTTTTTGTTTTTGTTTTTGTTTTTGTTTTTGTTTTTGTTTTTGTTTTTGTTTTTGTTTTTGTTTTTGTTTTTGTGTTTGTTTTTGTTTTTGTTTTTGTTTTTGTTTTTGTTTTTGTTTTTGTTTTTGTTTTTGTTTTTGTTTTTGTTTTTGTTTTTGTTTTTGTTTTTGTTTTTGTTTTTGTTTTTGTTTTTGTTTTTGTTTTTGTTTTTGTTTTTGTTTTTGTTTTTGTTTTTGTTTTTGTTTTTGTTTTTGTTTTTGTTTTTGTTTTTGTTTTTGTTTTTGTTTTTGTTTTTGTTACTTCTCTGCAACTTAAAAAAAATCCATCCAACTCCTTGCAAGTAACTTCACCATTTTCAACCGGACATCCTCACCTGGACCTCGGCTACCAGAGGGAAAATAATGGAACATAATTGAAAACTGCAAATTGAATCGAGGAGCAGTGGAGAAAATTTTAATTGGACTTGTGTCTGAGTGTTTGTCACCTTGACCAAAGTGGGAGCGTTTTCTCAACAGAGTCAGAGTTGAAAAAAAAACTTCACCCTCCCAAAGCGCACATTCAAATCTCGGGGGTTTCTCACCCGCAAAACCAGGGAGAAGAACTTTTATTTCTCGTAATTAGGTTAAAAAATGAAGTTGTTCTTAACAATTTGCGACCTGTGTGGTTGGGTTGTGTACTTGGAAGTTTCCGGGGTTTGCTGAGCTTATTTTTCTACGCGTTTGTAAATTAGACCTTAAAATTAGAGGAAAAACTGTCATATTCTTAAAACTGATGATGTTGCACTTGGTTGGTAGTCACTTCGCTTTAGCGTCTGTACATGGCTTCTTCCTCACGCTTGAGAGCCTGAACCAGGACGATGCCGAGGACGGTGTTGGCGGTCTGAAAATTAAAAGAGAGATTGTTGAAGTTTTTTTTATCTTGTAGATTTCAAGTTTCTGATAACATCAAAGTTCATGGAAATATATCCATCAAGGCGAGTGAAAAATTCAATTTCCCAGATTAAACTCTCAGAAAAAAAAACCACCCACCCACTCATAGCTCGATAATAATCGCTCAAACAGGACATGTTTGTCAAACATTTCCATTGCTTCGCTGTACTCTCTGTGTGTGTATGGCCCGAGGACATGTTCCGGAATCCTGTCAAAGTCAACCTCTCAACAGTCAGAAGTCAACGACGACGACGACGACTGTCCAAACACAAAAGTCTGTGTTTGTATTTGCACGGATTACTTCTTCTTTTTTTCCGGCCGATTTCGTTCCACGAAGATCCTCCCTGGGCAATCCTTGCTTTCTTTTTGAGATTTTTTTTTCCAAACGATTTTAATTTCATAAATGCAACAAGTTCAATCGACGGAATGATCCTCCGGGCGGAAGTATGTTTTCCCATTTTTTTTTTACTCTTTCTCGAGAAAAGCTCCCAGAAAATCTCTTGATCTTCTTT
Source organism: Culex pipiens pallens (assembly GCF_016801865.2). NCBI lineage: Eukaryota > Metazoa > Arthropoda > Insecta > Diptera > Culicidae > Culex > Culex pipiens. The sequence goes on from NC_068938.1 coordinate 203,638,777, forward strand.
GGAGATTTTTCCTCGTTCTGCCGCTCGTGACTCGACGTCTTTTTTTCCAGGGAAATGCTCGAGTCGAAAACGCAATTAATTTAACATCATTTTCTGGCAAAGAGAAAGAGACAGGATGGCGGAGGTTGGAGGCATAACATGCTTTCAGGAAGAGTTAATTTGCTCGGGTAGTAAGAAGGAATGGTTCTGGGAATGCGGGGGTTTTCCAAGGATTTTCTTGGGATAAAATGGCAGAAAAAGGTAATGTCGAAAAGCAACATGTGCGCTCGTGAGAGTATCCGAAATCAGGAAAGTCTCTATGATATCGGAAATAGCTTTGACTTTAATATTTCGCTAAAGTAAAATAAATACAACAATTAACAAAAAAGTAAAGGTTCAATTAAATCAAATTTGTTTCTTTTAATTTTTCAAAATCACAAAAAAAATAAAAATTTGAAGATTTAACAATAATAAAAATGAAAATTTATTAAAGCCTAAAATTTTTTTTTTCTCTTGAGTCCTTTACATATAAGTCTGAAAAATGCTTTTATTCCAAGCTTTTCAGCCCCTAAAATCTTCATTCCACCAAAGCTTCTTTTCGCCTTCTCCTACCACCAGAAAATTTTGCTAATAAAACAGGAAATATTACACCCATCCATCGAGACGAAAATATTCACATTTGCCCCCCAAAAAAATTAGCAATTCAAATTAAATTACCATACGTGCGCGACGTGCGTGTGTGAAAAATCCTTAACCACAGCAGATTCCCCCAAATTCCACCTCAAATGTTTCATTTTTAATCAAAATAACTTTTCCGCCTCGAAATTGAGCGGGTGAAGAAAGTCATAAGTCAAATCAACAGCTTTTAAATTACTCACATGAATCGCAGCCAGAATCATGGCCATCACGGCGGCCCACACGGACTTGTCCTCCAGGAACCAGGTCAGCTCGTTGACGCACCCGTGGAAGAACGCGTTTCCGGTCACGGTGTCACGGCACTCGGTGGGAAGGGGTTGGCGCATCACCATGTAGTCGTTGGGGCCGTCTGCGCCGCAGCAGCCGATCTGTGGAAGGTGGGAGAAATTGATAGTTTAGAATTTTGACAGCCTGTTTTCTAAGAATAAACGCTTTAATTAGCTTATTTTTTTTATTTTTGGTAACACTATTTTTTAATAATTTACCGTTTCTTTACCGTGACGAAAAAGAAGAGTTGCCAGATGCCAGATAAATCTGGCAATGACAGATGTTTGAGGGACAATTCGATAAAAAAAAATCTCAAATAAACTTAATTCATCTAGATGGTTAGTCCTTTCTTCGCTCAACACATTGAAGAAAGTGGCTTGTCAGATTTTTCCATATTTTTAATTGATTCAGACCTGGTAACCTTGGCTGTCCATTAGGATGTAACAAAAATTACTTTTTGGCGGGCATTCAAGGGTTTGTTCCGGTGGCATACTAAGCCCAAATCCAAAATATGAGCTTGATTGGACGTAACAGGAGCTGGCGCTCCGCCCTTCAATTTTAAATGGGATTTAACCCGTAAAAAAGATTTTTTTCAAAAATGTCACTTTTTGAGGCATTTTGGCTACTGAAGCGTTTATTTTCAACATCATTGGCGTGTAGGCCAGATCCTTGCGCATCTTTTGATGTATATAAAATTGAAATTTGGAGCAATCTAGAGCTCGGTACAGGCCTTCAAACTTTGGCATTTTTTTCGAAAAATCGGTCCCGGCAAAAAAGATATGCGTCGCGCAACGCGACGCCCTAGACGCCAATGATGTTGAAAATAAACGCTTCAGTGGCCAAAATGCCTCAAAAAGTGACATTTTTGAAAAAAATCGTTTTTTACGGGTTAAATCCCATTTAAAATTGAAGAGCGGAGCGCCAGCTCCTGTTACGTCCAATCAAGCTCATATTTTGGATTTGGGCTTAGTATGCCCACCGGAACAAACCCTTGAATGCCCGCCAAAAAGTCATTTTTGTTACACTCTACTGTCCATACAAACATGATTTTAGTATATATTGAATCATGATGGGAAAAAATTATTTGGCAGTGTTGCCGATTTTTAGGACATTTTTTTGAACATTGGAAAAATAATTAATTGCACAGAACATTGATTTGATTTTCAGATTTCAGATTTTTGTGAAAACAAATTTACATTATAAAAAAATGCTTAGTTTTGTTTAATAAAGTGTAATCAGGCCAACGCAAATGATTTTTTTTTTCAAGGTTTATGTCCCTTGGCTCTGGTTGAATTCAAAGGGAGGAGTAGTGAAAATATAAATTAACATCATAATATATGTTAGATTTTTTATCTAAACAATTTGAAGATTGACTTTGAATCTAATTTTAATTCTTTAAAGATTAAATTAAAAGCTGCTGAAATAGAGTCCCTCAGAAAAAAAACATTTGTATCGGTCTGATAACACTTTAAACAAATCATTTTTTTTGAAAATGTAGATTTAATCAATGTTCTGTGAATATAATTATTTTCTGATGTTTGAAAAAATGTCCTAAAAAATCGGCAACACTGCCAAATGAGCAACTCTCCATCTCAACCAAAAATTAATTTTATTTATATTTTCAGATTTGGTTCAAACTTTGCGAGGTCCTTCTTTTTGACAAAAGAAGCCATTTTGTGTCATTCGTTCACCCATACAAGGCTCCCTACAATTTCAATATGAAAATATTCGAAAATCTGTAACTTTTGTAGGAATGTTCTGATCGATTTGGTGTTTTCGGCAAAGTTGTAGATATTGACGAGGACTAGGCTTCGTGATTTTTTACGCAAAAAAAGTGCAATTTTCACGGGGACCGCTATCCGAAAACACAAAATTTCACGAAAATTTCACGGAGCGTGAAAAATGCTTAAATAATCGAAAAGATTTGTGTGCACTTAATTCTATATTTTGCTTCCAAGTTAAGTGGCTTAAAATTTTCAGTTTTTACTAAGACCATCAAATTAAATCATCAAAATTATTGAAAATGTCACGGGACAACGAAATAAACTAAAATATTCCAGAAAAGGGCTGGTTTTTGTAACTAGAATAATATTTTAAAGCCTGAATCATTAATTTAAAAAAACTGTCAAGTTTGACTTTTCAATTTTCTTTTGAAATTCTACAAATAAAATAAAATGGTAGTCAAATTGAATTTACTAAGTAAATTAGACCCTTTCATTAACTTAAAAAAAACTTAACAATTGGCGAAAAATGCTCATTGTCGAACTGGTCATGAAAATTTTACCTATTTTCAAAATATTTCAAACGAGCTAAAGTGATCTCAAAGCAGAACAATTGATTGCTTTTCTTTTTTTAATAAATAACTTTTCTCATTAAATTTTATCATTTGTTGATTCCGCGAATAAAATATGTTTTTTATATTTGAATATTTAACCTAATGAGGACTATTTTTGCCGATTTTTAAGGTAACTTTGACTTTTTTTTACAAAATTCAATTTCTCAAAGTTCCAAACCGCATCTTTTGAGCCATAGTAAAGTATAGACAAAAATGTTGCCGCCTAGCTACGATTAAAAAAAAATGTTTTATGGAAAAAATAGAAGTTTTTGTATTTTTCTTTTTCAGTTTTAATTTAAAATTCAATTTGCAATCGAAAAGTACTTGACTGTTTTTTTATATAGTTCAAGATAAACCTACATAATGAATTACTCTCGTTTTTTTAAATAGTGCCCATGATTGTCCATTCCTTCAAATATTTTTTTTCGAAAGGTTCACAAAATTTCCAATAAAATTGACATTTTTTAAGAGATGACCTCTGATTGCTGAAAAAATGCAAATAAAAGAAAAAGAAACAAGAAAATTTAAGTTTTTAAAGTCTCATCCAAACACACCACTAATGCCAATATCTCAGGAACTAATGGTCTAATATTCAATGTTGAAATTTTTATTATTTTCGAAATTTTGTGGTCCTTTTGAAAATTATATTTTTCAATATTACGCCCATTGATTTCATTGAATTTAGTTTTAAACTTTTTTAGAAACTTTCCAAAATATGATTTTATAATAATCCACATAGTTGTCCAACTTCCTACTTTTTAAGTGTTTTAAGTTGGACAACTATGAGGATTATTTTAAAATTAGTTCTAAAAAATTTACAACACTGCATCTCGAATTTTCAGCCAAATACAATGAATTAAATAAACGTACCTTTTAAAAAGTTTTCAAACTGTCCAAAATGTTGGGCATTTAAAATTTTGAAATCATTTCAAAATGTACGTTTATTTTATTAATTGAGTATTTGGCTTTTCGAGAAACAGTGTAACCAATTTTTAAAAACTAATTTCAGAATAATCCACATATTTGTCCAACTTCCTACTTTTGAAGTGTTTAACAATCAAATTTTGGAAAGTTTCTAAAACAGTAAAACAGCATTTGTTTTTTTTTGAGTTATTGGTATTAATGGTACAATTTATCATAGAGTTTTGGAATAAAAAATAATTGGGCCAAGTCATTCAACAGGAAATCGCATTTTTTTAATGTTATTAAAAATCCTCGAGATTTGTTAAAAACACAGCTTTTCAATTGATTCGGTTTAATATCAAATTTAATGATTTATATCGAGATTGTGGAAAAAATTAATAACATTTTTATCAATTACACTAAATAACACTTAAGAAAACTATGAGTTTTTGGCAATACAAAAAAAAAAATCGTACAAAACCTCTAAAAAATATATCAAATAAAAAAAATGGTTTATGGATTCTTTTCGATTTCAGACTAAAAAAAAAGTTAAATAACTTTCCGAAAAACTACTATAATCCTTTTTGAGACTCCAACTTTGATGACCTGAATCTCAAATTAGATTGGTTCATTTGTTGAATAAAATGAATCGGAATCATCGTAAATAATTACTATAATTTATCTCAATTTTGAGCAACATCATTTTAAGGTAATTTTTTTTTGCAATTCTTAGTGATGTTTGTGACTTTTTTTGATTATTTTTTAGATTCAAAAAATAACAATTCAAACATTTTTTTTATTGTATGTATGGTATTGTATGATAAAAGTTAAATGAATTTAATCATTTAAACTTCAAAGCAAATTGTTAAACTCTTGAAAACATACTCTCAAAAACGCAATGATTTCAATTTCAAAATAAAACCCTGTGCCCTCAAATCACACATCTCTAACGCAACCATCAAGTGCGGGTTCGGAGGCACTTCCGGTGAGTACCCAATTATATTCCGGAAAAAGACTTTTGAACAACTGTTTGTTCACTTTCACCCCCACTCACACCCACCCTGATAGGGGCAGGAATGGTTTCCATTCATCTCAATTCCTCTTGAACGTAATAAAAGAGACTTTGAAAAAAGGCCATCACACACTACTATTTGACTTTGAGTTGAAGGAAGTCCGCAGAATCAACCAGTTGAACCCCTCTCTGGAAGGGAACTTCGAATGCCGTGCTAGAGTCTGAGTGTGTTTGTTCAGCTCAATCCAACCGAATCGAACCACGATAAAAATTGTGGCCCTTGAACTTTTGCTGGTTTTTTCTGCTTCTTTTTGGTTTTATTTTATTCGAACGTCTATTGGAACGTCTGATGATTGTGGAGTTTTCTCCCCTAAAGTTCAAACGAAAACATTTCAACAATTGGAATTGTACTCCCCCCTTCTGGTCAAAAAGAGGGTACATTTTTCTGTCAGAAATTTTACAGCACACCGTAAAACGAAAGGATTAGCCTACCTTGGGGCGATTACTTCGAACGGACAATGTGTCTAACTTTAGGCGCACATTTCAATTATTCAGACACGGGACCATCCATAAACCACGTGGACACTTTAGGGGGGGGGGGGGTATGGCGATTGTCCACGATCCATACAAAAAAGATTTTTTTTGTATGGACAATTGTCCACGAAGGGGGGGGGGGGGTAAAAGATTCCCAAAAAAGTGTCCACGTGGTTTATGGATGGTCCCCACGCTTTGTTTGAAAAGAGGGAGAGAAAGAGCTCCTGTTCTACTCCAAGTCAAACATTTGCACTCACTCCAGCGTCTCGGTTTTCGTGGTGATGAAAGCTTTTCCGTGCTAATTGCTTCCTCTCCGGCCGAAACACTCGGCAAATGGGCCGGAGTCAACAGAGATCCATTAAGGACCTGGGTCGGATTTCAAATAGGCATCCCCCCCCCCCCCCCCCACAGACACTTCTTGTGGTGAGGTAATTTGCCCCAAAATATGGTTTGAGGAATTTATTACATTTTAGTTAGGTATTTTTCTTTTTCAATAATTTTCACATAAAAAAATAAAAAATTAATCTTAAAAAATACTCACACTCTCCTGGATCAGCTTGAGGGCGGCCAACGAGTGCGGGTACTCGGAGGTGCTGATGAAGCGGAGCATCGTCTGGCGGATCAGCGGCTGGACGCTGGAGTCGGTCGTCGAGTAGGCCAGGATGATGGCCGAGCCGGCGATGGTCGCCAGGAACAGGAAGACCTGCGTGCCGATGAACTGGAAGGAGAGGAATTTATAGGATGATTTTGTAATTAACAGTTAAAATGGCAAGTTTTAGAAGTTTTTTAAAAAATGCAATAAACGAGTAAGATTATTTGATAGTTCGATTGAAATTATATTATAACTATCCAATTTTGATAAGCTGATTCAGGATTACTTTATTTCCAGTAATTAAAGAAACAAATAAAACAATTGACAAAATTACCCAATTTAGCCAAGAGCAAGTTGAAACCTTAAGCACTTATGCATTATTTGTTCGTCAATTAACCCCAGAACGGATACCGACCCTTCACTTGATGGAAGATTTCATTATCACTTGCCATCGATCGTTATCTCATCAGCAGAATCTCCAGTTCCACAGAAAATGAAAGATTCAACAAATACACTGAACCTTTTACAATGCAGATTAAATTTAACACCATAAAAAATCTCCTATGAATATTCATTGAATATAAAACAGATGGTCATAACAAAACTATCAGAACACGAAGTGAGTAATATAATTCGAACAAAAAAAAAAACTCGAATCTGTAATATTAAAATAATAGAAGTGAAATGATCAGTGTAAGGCAACTTTATAACAACAAAGAAATTGCGAAACAATGCACAGTGGGAAAAATCGAGGCAAAAAACGGACCTTATTGATGTCGGTCAATTAGAACTTTCAACAGTGACTTTTCTTTTGTGAAAAATTCCAAAGAATCGTTTGGTGATGGTGAGAACCCGGGGAAATTTGCGTAAGGCCCGTTTGAGGCAGATTTACCCTGTTTTGCTGTTTTTATTAGCTTTAAATATGTTGCTGAAATGTTCCATATATTTACAAAACTTTTTCTTCTCTGGACTAGAGATCAAAATGAGTTTCAGGTACATTTTGCGGGTTCTCATCATCACCAATTGATTCCTCGGAATTTTTCACCTGATACAGAGTTATGCCAAAGGATTGAACATTTCAGCAAAATATTTAAACCTGATAAAAACAGCAAAAAATTGGGTACATTGGAATTTTTCGCGGGTTCTCACTATCACCAATCAATTCCTCGGAATTTTAACATAAGCAAAAGTAATGGCAAAATATTGAACATTTCAACAACATATTTAAAACTAATAAAAACTGAAAAACAGGGTAAATCGGCCTTAAACGGGCCTTACGCAAATTTCCGCGGGTTCTCATCATAACCAATCGATTCCTCGGAATTTTTCACAAAAGAAAAGTCTCGGTTGAAAGTTCTAATAGACCAGCATCAATTAAGTCCGTATTTTGCCTCGATTTTTCCGACTGTGCAATAAATAGAATTTTTAAACTATTAAAAAAAATTTAAAAAAAAGGAAGAAACATTTTTAAAGAAAATATCAACGAAAGAATTAAATGCTCATAATGAAGACAAATGAATAGTTAAACTTTTAAGCACTACAATGTGACTTTTTAGTACTCTTATTTTTGGTGATCAAAAGTAGGCTGTGTCGTCATTCGAGAATGTCAGGAAATAGTAGTTTATGCAACAAGTTGCAAAAAGAGGATTTTTTCAGCACGAGTCGTACATTTATCCAACGAGGTTCACCGAGTTGGATAAATACGACGAGCGCTGAAAAAATCAAGTTTTGCAACGAGTTCCATACAACATTTTTTGCAATTTCGAAAAACACCCATTGAGTGAAATTTTAAGTTGAATTTTCATGTATTTTGTCAATAAATCGTTTAAATCAAAAAAATGTTGAAAAGTGTTACTTTTCGAAACAAGTGCTGAAAAGTTCAACTTTTCAGCACCCATTTCAGTGCTGAAAAGTAGAACTTTTCAGCATTTATTTTGAAAAGTGTTGCTATTCGATTCTGTTATTTTTGGTACAGAAAAGTAGGCTATTTCGTCGTTCAAGAATGACAGGAAAAGTAAGTAGTTTCACGACGGAATTGCACAAAGTAAATTTCACAACGAAATTGCGAAAAAAATATTTTAATAAAACTGTTACGACTGTTCAAAACAAACGTTTGAAAAATGTTTTGAATATTTTTCAAAAAATCCCATAATTACCACACCATGAAAAAAGTTATTAAAAATGTTGTGACAATGTAGAAAAAAATGAGAGAAATTTATGTACGAAAAAATATAAAATATCGCAAATAAAAAGTCATTGAAAAGACTTTCCATAAATTTATTGCTATCTTGCTTAATTTCAATAACAGCATTACTGTACTAGGGGAACAGCATCTAATTCCAGCGTGCCTCTAATGTTGCCATATCAGCACTTTGACATTCCATTAAAGCTCATCTAAAGCGTTTTCGACTGAAACCGAGTTATAAGTAGCTCAATAAGAAACGAGCAAGCAAGTTTCTATCAAAAGTTTTGCAAAATTAGTTGTTTAAATAGTGAAAATCAGCAAATTGGATGGAGTTAGGAGCGAGTGCTTAACCTGCCAAAAATACGAGCATTTCCACTAATGTACAAATTTTTTTGTGATACATTTTGCTTAAAAACTTTGAATTTGAAATTTTAAATTTTGTGTTTTTTTTATCAATTAAAAAAACGGCCGTTTATTTATTAGACAATTTTTTTTTCACTGAAAATTGAATTCCCAAAATTCGTGTTTTTCAAATTCAAAATTTCTAAATGTGTTTCAAAAAACTGAAAGTGGCATCTTTTGCGCTAGCGTTTAGCATGGTGCCAAATCTAGTACCAGAAATATTTTTTTTTCCAGATTTAATATAAAATAAAACAAAAACTAAACATTAAAACTAATTTCTAGAAACATAAAGCCAGAAAAAAATAAAAAAAAAGTTGGAAATTTTCTCAGCTTTTTGAATATATTATGTGTCTTTTCATTTGTTTGACAGTATTTAAAATGTTTACCTTAAACCATATAAAAAATATCTTCGGTGTCATATTTATTTAAACTCTATAAAAAGTCTAATTGAATCGAATTCCACGTAACACTTTTTTCTGAATATCCCGATCATTAAAAAAATATATTAGCCCTATAATTTTGCGTCTAAAACAAAAATTAAAAAATGTGTTATTTTGACAAAAAATTAAAAAAGTGAGATTAAGATTTGTTTGAAAAAAAAAAAATAAAAAAATATAGATATTTGAATATTTAAGAAACAAGCATTGCCATGGAAAAGTTTTTTAAAATGAAGTTTACACCAGTTCAATTGTTTTGCAATCATTTGTTAAAAAAAATAAGTTTTGACGAAAACAATAATTTTAGCGAAAAAAAAAACTTTTTGCGATAACAGACATCGAAAATTTTCAAAAATTTCTAAGATTTTTTAATCAACCCAAACATGCTAATAATGATTCTAAACGCAAGGGAATGCATTTTAAATTGATTTCAGCTGATTGCACTTAAATTTCCATTGAAATTTTGAAGTTTTTTGAAAAAATATTTTTTTTGCCCCCTGATTTTTCGGACCAACTTTGTACCAGCCTTATTAGAAACAATAAAATAATGAAAAATAAAAAAAAATATTCCAAATTTATCCAAAAAAGATCAGAAAATTAACATATTAAATGCCAATTTCAAGCAATGTTCCAACAATAAATCAGAAATTCATTGTTAATTAACCCGGAAATGATAATAATACGATCAGAAAATGATCAAAAAAGGATAGAATAAAAATCACAAAATAGTGGAACAGCTTGTAATTTCATAAGGTCAAGGTTTTTTGCAAAATTACTTCAAATAGTGAAATCGGTAGCTCGGATGGGGGCCATCCACAAACCCCGTGTACACTTAATGGGGATAGAGAGTTAGTTCGGTCGTTCACATATTTTTGTGGGGGGAGTCTGAAATTTCAAAAAAAAATATTTACGTTGTTTATGGATATGGCAACAGAACCAACTGAACCTGCCAAAAAATGATCAGAAATATTTAACCATCAGAAAAAAGTGAAAGAAAATTATAAGAATATCATCAAAAATTGTCAACAAATAATTAAAATATTTTTAAGATTAAAAAAATCACATATTTAGAAAGTTTTATACAACTCTTGAAGAAAAAGTTCAGAATATGTTCAAAAAGGCACATATAAATAATAATATTGTGCCATCCAGTGTAATTAAATTACGTACATCCCACGTCACCCTCACGTGCCAATATACAGATACCGTTTCATACCCATCCACACCAGTGAGAACAAGCACCCACTCGGGTTGATGCCATAATGATTAATCAATTAAGTTTTCCCGAGAATTTATGAATAATGGGGCCGTGCAACCAACCATGGTCACACATGTTGCCACGAGCGAGGTACAATTTCACCAACGACGATCGAATTCATTAGCCTCGCTCTCTTCTCCGAGCAAAACTGTCCGCCGGACATCCTGGAAAAAACTGAAGAAGCATCAGGACAACAAGCAAAAAAAAAACCCTCAACCGGCCAATCCGGCAAACCAATCAGCGGTGATTCAAATCAAAACGGTTGGCAAACACGTCGTTTTCAAGATTTTCCGACTTTTATCCCGCTCTCTCCGTTCGACTCGGCTGGACGAAGCCTGGGTGAGAATTTCTCTAAATCCCTTCCCTATATCTCGATGATGATGGGACAAGTACCTGTAGCCTGCTGACTTTGGGGCTGGGACGAACGAAAAGGGGTGACCACGACAACGATTTGACTGGCGACGACAACGACGAGTCATGAAAAATGGCTGGGAAAAAATTCCAATCACATCACGGAAATTGGTTTTCATAACATCCGGTCCGATCGTGGGGGAAGGGTGGAGACTTGCCTGACAGGAAGCACGGAGAGAAGTTTGAAAAAAGTCAGTTATTATTTTTAACACGAAATTTCTATGACAATTTCCACATTTTTCTAAGTGCCCATCGACAAGAGAAAAAAAATGGAAGCAAAAATTTTCACCCAACAAGCCTTTACTATACCTCTTGCAGGCAACGACTCGGTTCTAGGGCTGTTCCGTTTTCTGATTCATTTGGTTGGACAATTTCTTGTCGGAGACCGCAGCGCTTCAGGTTATGGCATTCCGCACCGGGAAGGACAATCGGCACCGTCTGGAACTCGGTGGTGGTAGCAGGGGAAACTCAACAGAGAAAAACAGCAGTTCATGCCATCAACCGGTGAGCTATTTTTGCGATTTTTCCTTGTAGGACGGGGTTGTAGAAGGGAATAAGGGTTACCAAACATTTATTTCAAATTCAAAGTTGGAGTCTCAAAGTTTCAAAATTATTTAAAAACTTTGTATTTTTTTGTACTTTTGTATTTTCAGGGTTGATAACGATAAATTTCACGCGCATCGATGACAATAATCCATCGTTATTGTTATCGTTATTTTGATAATTCTATCAGCTGTAATATTATCGCCGATAATGGAGGATAACTAATTTTTTAAATATTTCTACAATCGACTCAATTCAACCAAATCATGTTAAGTTTTCAATTCTTAGTGAAAGAATGTATTTTTTTTTTGGAAGTATAGTAAGTTTCAAACTATAGTCCAGACTGTTTTATTCGAAGCCTCGATTATCCAAAGTTTCGATTATCCGAAGTTGGTTTTTTCCAAAGGTTTGTATGGAACTTCGGATAATCGAATCATATGTTTTGTTTTTTTTTTTAATATTTGATTGTCTTTTAAATTTAAAAATACATTTTTTCAATATGTTATCAGCGCCATTTTGGCCGCCATCTTATCGGATAATCGAGTCTGGACTGGGTTTCATCCATAAAGTACGTCACGCTAAAATCAGCCAAAATTAGCCCCCCCTCCCCTCATCACCGTTGTCACGCTTTTCCTATACTTAACACGCAATGTCACTCATGCTCAGACAGCCCCCCCCTCCCCCCCTATTGCGTGACATAAAATATTTCCAAAAATTAATAATCAAGAGTAACATTTCAAAAGGGCCAATCATTCAATATGACGTCTTTTTAAAATGTTAGTCGAGATTTAAAAATTTAAAAAAATATTGGGTAATTCTCTACCAACTCACACGAAATCGGGAAAAGTTGCCCCGACCCCTCTTCGATTTGCGTGAAACTTTGTCCTAAGGGGTAACTTTTGTCCCTGATCACGAATCCGAGGTCCGTTTTTTGATATCTCGTGACGGATGGGCGGTACGACCCCTTCCATTTTTGAACATGCGAAAAAAGAGGTGTTTTTCAATAATTTGCAGCCTGAAACGGTGATGAGATAGAAATTTGGTGTCAAAGGGACTTTTATGTAAAATTAGACGCCCGATTTGATGGCGTACTCAGAATTCCGAAAAAACGTATTTTTCATCGAAAAAACACTAAAAAAGTTTTAAAAATTCTCCCATTTTCCGTTACTCGACTGTAAAATTTTTTGGAACATGTCATTTTATGGGAAATTTAATGTACTTTTCGAATCTACATTGACCCAGAAGGGTCATTTTTTCATTTAGAACTAAATTTTTCATTTTAAAATTTCGTGTTTTTTCTAACTTTGCAGGGTTATTTTTTAGAGTGTAACAATGTTCTACAAAGTTGTAGAACAGACAATTACAAAAATTTTGATATATAGACATAAGGGGTTTGCTTGTAAACATCACGAGTTATCGCGATTTTACGAAAAAAAGTTTTGAAAAAGTTACTTTTTGCGTTTCTCTTTGTTTCGTCGTTCGTGTCTGTCGCGGGTGACCATGAACGGCCATGATCGATGACGACCAACTTTTTCAAAACTTTTTTTCGTAAAATCGCGATAACTCGTGATGTGTATAAGCAAACCCCTTATGTCTATATATCAAAATTTTTGTAATTGTCTGCTCTACAACTTTGTAGAACATTGTTATTGTCTGAAAAATAACCCTGCAAAGTTAGAAAAAACACGAAATTTTAAAATGAAAAATTTTGTTCTAAATGAAAAAATGACCCTTCTGGGTCAATGTAGATTCGAAAAGTGCATTAAATTTCCCATAAAATGACATGTTCCAAAAAATTTTACAGTCGAGTAACGGAAAATGGGAGAATTTTTAAAACTTTTTTAGTGTTTTTATCGATGAAAAATACGTTTTTTCGGAATTCTGAGTCCGCCATCAAATCAGGCGTCTAATTTTACATAAAAGTCCCTTTGACACCAAATTTCTATCTCATCACCGTTTCAGGCTGCAAATTATTGAAAAACACCTCTTTTTTCGCATGTTCAAAAATGGAAGGGGTCGTACCGCCCCTCCGTCACGACATATCAAAAAACGGACCTCGGATTCGTGATCAGGGACAAAAGTTACCCCTTAGGACAAAGTTTTACGCAAATCGAAGAGGGGTCGGGGCAACTGCTGTGTGAGTTGGCGGAGAATTACCCTATTGTTTTCGAAAAGATCGGAAAATTTCACGACTGTTTCATATTTTAACATTGTAAATCGGACCATTAGTTGCTGAGATATCGAAATTAGAAAATGGTGGGTTGTTTGGCTGAGACTTGGAAAGGGACCTTCCATAAACACGTGGCCACTTTATTGGGAATCTTTTACCCCCCCCCCCCCCCTTTCGTGAACAATTGTCCATAAAAAAACTTTTTTGTATGGATCGTGGACAATCGCCATACCCTCCTAAAGGGGGGGCCCTAAAGTGTCCACGTGGTTTATGGATGGTCCCAAAACATCAATTTCTTTTTTTTATACCTTTGCATGGCAATATCTCAGCAACTAATGGTCCTATCAACAAAGTTCAAAAAAGCAAAATATAGAGAATTTTCTCAGCTTTCCAAATATGTTTTTTTCAATAGTGGCCAAACATGTGCACTAATTAAAAAAAAAATGAAAAACTGCGACTATTTTCAAAAAAGTTTCCTAAAAAAGGCTTTTACTTGAAAACGGTGCACTTTATCAAAATTTTACTGAAGTACTTTTTGATTGCAAATTTGATTTTACATCAAAAATTAAAGCTAAAAAAATTTTGCGATCAATATATTGATTTCTTGAAAAAAATCAGTGTTGATTGAAAAATTCATAACTCGGTCAAAGATTTTTTGCACAACCTGGAAAATTCTGAAAAGTTGGCATTTGATGTCCCCTAAAACAAATCAAAAAATAAAATAAAAATAATGTTTTTTGCAAATCAAGTTTTAATGACATAAAGTTAATTAAAAAATCACCATTTTTTTACCATGTATCATTTTTTCCAGTGTAGTCCTTATCCATACCTACAACTATGCCGAAGACACCAAATCGATCAAAAAATTCCTTGAAAAGATACAGATATTTGTATTTTCATACATCATTTTTGTATGGACAGCTGCCACATTTGTATGGAAATTTACATGGACAAACTAATGATGCAAAATGGCTTCTTTGGGCATACCGAAGGCACCAAAAAAGTTTCAGTCGGATTAAAAAATATAAAAAAATCAAATGACCGAAATCTGTGAGATTTGCTCAGTACTCAAATTTAAATAATTTTCAATATGCGTTTCAAACGTAGCAATATTTGGTATGCTTTTTAACTTCATTAAAGATTTTTTTTATAAATACTCAAATTTCTACAAAAATAAGGTATTTCTTCGAAAAAACTAAATTTTTTAAATTTGCAGTATGGGTACCACACGGAGCGAAATTTTATACGCTTTTTTACTTCATTAGAGTTTTCTTGGAAAAGACTAAATTTGTTTTTAGAAAATACTCAAATTCTAAATTGGCGATAGGGTATCAAATTAAGTGAAATTTTGTATACATTATCATTAAATTACATTTTTTTTTGTTAGGAACTAAAATTATAACAAAATACCGTATTTTTTTTCGAAAATACTCAAATTTTCATGATCTTCAGCATGGGTATCAAACGATGCGAGATTTGGTATGCTTTTGAGCCTTATTGATGGTTTTGTGTAAAATATTTAAATTTTCACGAAATACCTTATTTTT
Organism: Culex pipiens pallens; assembly: GCF_016801865.2. Lineage (NCBI taxonomy): Eukaryota > Metazoa > Arthropoda > Insecta > Diptera > Culicidae > Culex > Culex pipiens. Next base: position 203,654,048 of record NC_068938.1, read on the forward strand.
CGAAAAAACTCAAATTTTGCAAAATGGGTTTCAAACGAAGTGAAATTTGATTTGCTTTTTCAGTTTATTTAAAAAATCGCTTCGTTTTTTACCCATATCGCAATCTTTTTAAATTCAAGCATTTTCAAACAAAATACGGTATTTTGTGAAAATTTTAGTATTTTCAAAACAAAAACTCAATCAAGTGAAAAAGCATACCAAATTTTATTTCGTTCGGTAACCATGATGCAAATTATTAAAATTTGTTTTGTATTGTATTTTTGTATTTATTTTTTTGTATTTTTGTATTTTTGTATTTTTCGTGTACATTTTCTGGTCACCCTGCTGTAAATTTCTCGATTTCTGGCGATGCATAACCAATCCAGGAAAAAGAGAACAGAAAACCGTTGTCCTGTTCTTGAAATGTCTTGCCCAACTTGTCATCGCAATGACAACTATTTTTGGCGCGAAGGATTCCGTTTTTGGGCAAGCATTTTCGTCGTGATGCACATTGTTCCATTCCGGGATATCGGTTGATGTCCCAAATACTATTTCCGTTGAGGTATTTTTTTTTTTGCTGGTGGGAAATTTTCTGCAGGATATTTTCACTTCACTTTTCTCATTACAAGCTGTTTAATTCAATTAACGCTGAATATTGATGAATCACCGAGCAGCTATTGATGAATCACCGAGCAGCTTGCCCCACCATAAGGCTCACCCGCCAATCAGTATTCTTTATTTAGCTCTAAATTCAATTACCGTCATGAATAAATATTTTCTTTCCATCTTCCCCCTCCCTTTCTGTTAGAAAGTGGAAAATGCTTTAGTTCACACTTAACGAACACAGCTAAGCCATCGGAACCAACCTGCTAGCCAGCCAGCCAAGGCAAGGCAAGGGTTCAATTACAGAAAACATAAATAAAAGTTATTTACATTATTAAAATTTCTTCCCCCCCCCTTTCTTTTGCCACCCCTTTTTGAAAGCTCTCCACCAAGCTTTCGCTGCTGCTCCACCGCCGTGTGGCTCTTCATTTTCCATTCCGATATTGAATCCACCAGGGCAGGGTGGTTTAATTTCACCGTAGACCCCTCGTCGGTGGAGGAGTCGGTTAGGGGGTTGTATAATCACGACCCGATCGCCGATTCCGATGATGGAAATTGTGAATAACGAACGCTTATGGGTTGTAGTGGGCGAGGAAAGTAAGGTTTGGAATAAAAATTGGTTTGCACCATTAAGAATTTGAATTTGAATTTTGTAATTTGAATCAACTAAAACTAAAAAATGTTACAATAAATAAAAGTTTAAAATAATTAAACTTCCTAAAACTATGAAAAATTTTGAAAAAAAATACTGAAACTTTTAATTTCAAAAAAGACTTCCAGTGCATCCCTTCCCACCCATCAAGGATCAAGTCCTTGACTGCACTTTTAGCGCAATTTCCTTCGCGTGGAGTTTTCACAATCCACCTCCATCCATTCTGCGCCAGTAAATACACCCCCCTATTCACCCCATTTTTCATCATTTTTAGCCCGGTTGATTACACACTTGAACCAAGCTCCAGCAAAAATTCCATCGATTTGCCTCCTTTATCCATTTTTTTTTCTCCCCGCCCCCCTCACAAACAGTTGAACCTATCGAAAAGAGGCCAAATTGAATTTCTCCCCTCTGGCTGGAAGAGGGAACCCTTTTGTGGTTTGGTTAGCGCGCCCGCACAGGTGAATTAAATTAGAGAGTTGGCGAGGAGCAAACTCCAAAGTGGATCAGGAATGAATAGCTCACCGATGATGATGATGATGGAGGACTATGCCTCTTGGTTGCTTCAAAGGGTCGAGTACTCGATGCAGCAGTGCATTGCCGTGATGAGATATTGAATTGGATTGGATTGGGTGGGAGCTCATTTTGCCATAGAGTAGAGTTGACTCAGAGTGGGGCATTTGGATGGGATGTGGATCGATCGCGAGAGTTGGGCACTTCAAGACTTCGTTGAATGGGGTAAATTGGCATTGGATTCAGTAGCGTGCGCTGTGCGTGCGCATCACTGTGTTTGAATGGGTTCAACGCGATTATTTGTTCTGTTTGTTAACCCTGTTAAATGGTGATTCAGCTTCAGTTCTATTCAATTTTCTATTAATCCAAAGTGTTCACGTAGTGATAATGTTGTAATATTTTTTTATTTTCAAATCTATTACTGATTGATTTCTATGAGCAAATTTAAAAAAAAAACCAATGATTGATAACGAAAAAATATGAAACAGAAACATAATTTGATACATTGAGGGATTTTTTTTTTCAAATATAATAACGCAACTAAACAAGACTTCATTCAAATTTTGTATGCAATGACTATAATAAAAACCTTTACATTTTTCAATAAAATTTATTCAAGCTCAACTGAATGAAATTAAACTGTTTAGGAAAGGTTTTTGTAATTCAAAGATTAAAAATAAATACAAAAACAAAAAAAAAAAAACATAAAAATTCAATTCACGTGAGCCAACTTATTCAAAATACCTAATAATCAGGGTTAGTGAAATTTCGCGATTTCGCGAACACCGTGAAATCCGCGAAATTTGGCTTTTTCCACGAAATCCCGTGAAATTTTATGTTTGTATAAAATTTAACGATTTTTCTCGAAATAATTTATGTAACTCAAATAGGTTCAAAAATAATCCTATGAACTACTGTAGAACTAAGCGAGTGGATACCCTGGTTTAAATACTAATATTGGGTTAGTGATTTTTGACGATTTCATGGACGGCGTGAGGTTCGTAAAATTTATCAATTTTCTCAAAACATTTTTTTAAATAACAACTTAATAAAAATATCATCCATAAAGACTGTTTAATTAAATTTTATTAGTTTTCAATTAAAAAGCTTCAATATATATGTATGTATGCCATGTGATATGAACCGTTTGAAGAGTTGTTCAGATTTTTGAGTTTTTTAGAAACTAACTAAATTTAGTAATATTTTTATTCGCTGCATTAAAAATATTATGAAAGAATTTAAAAGAATCAAGCTTTGTTTTATTCAAAATAAAATTTAGAGTATTTTTTTATCTTTGGAATCACATTTTAAAATCATATCTGTTTAATTTAAAAGATATTTGTTTATTTGGGTGAATAATTAACTTGAAAGTTAAAAATGTTATTTAAATTTGTTTTCTTTTCTCATTTAGAAATTTTGCGAAACAATAAAAAATTGCTCATTCTCATTTTATTCGTTTTCCAGTCCAGAAAATATTTTTTAATCCTAAAAAATAAGTTCGTTTTGAATATTGCACTTAGAAAAAATAAAAATTTAAAATTTGATAAATATGCCTGCATAATTTTTAAGATAATTTCACAGCTATACTGATTTGCAAAAACTTTAAATAAATTAAAGAACAATATTCATTTCAAATCTTTATTGCTTATCTGGTTCGGTTTTCTTTTAAAAAATAATCATGTTTGATTTTGTTGGAATTGCAACAAACAATTCATAACAGATTTTGTTTATTTATTTATAAAAATAGTTATACGAATATCATAATATTTGTTTCACATTTTATTATCAAAAATTAAATTTCCAAAATGCATTTTTTCATTTTTTTCATTTTTTTTACAAATCATTTGCGAAATGTTAAGCTATAAAATGCTTTTAACTAAAAACAATGAACTATACCAACAAAATTAGCACTGTCATGTTGGGTTTCAAATTGGATTATGCATCTAAAATAGATTTCCAAATATTGTTTGACAATGTTTTTTGCTATTTTCTATTTTTTATTTTTTTTAAATCTATACTTTCGAAACCAGATTTTGCGTCACCAAAAGAACCAATAGAAGCCTTTTTGATTCCTTCAATAAACAAAAAAAAATCAAAAATGAAAAAAATATGCGTATTCGGAGTAAAACTATAAATGATAGAAACATTTCGATTTGCAAAAAAACAGGGAAAATACGTGATGCATTAGGGATCTGAAAAAATCAAAATTTTTCTGGTTTTTTTTTTAGTCAAATTGGAACAAAAAATATCCTATAAATATCGACAGCTTTCAAGAACATAGAGCTTACATAGTTTTTCAAATATCAAAAGCAAAACCATTATGTTTGATGCTTTTCCTTTTTTTTTTGAGAAAAAGAACAACAACAAAAATTTACTGAAATACAACAAAGTTTTAATGATGTATATCAATTACTTTTTATAATTCGTGAATAAAAAATCTGATAAAAATAATCTTATTAAAAATAATAATAACATACTTAAGACAAAATAGAATCATATAAATATATATATAAGCTTTAAAAATAATTTTATAATGAACATTTATAAAGAATATTTCATTGTTTATTAAATTGAAGAATTAATTCCTGTGTTAATTATTTTAATTTTCATGTTAGACCGTTGCAAATATTTTTCAAAGTTTATGTCACCCCCCCCCCCCCCTTTCAAAATCGGTTCGAAAAATCGGGGTGCAGAAATTTTTTTTTTCAAAAAACTTCAAAATTTCAAAACAATCAAAACAATTAGAAATGCATTTTTCTGGGTTTAAAATCATATTTAGCATGTCTGGGATCGATCAAAAATATTTTCAATTTTTGTGGAATTCCAATGTACAGCACCACGAAAAGTTTTTTTTTTTTTTGGCGAAAAATAAATCTCTTCCACTGGCAACACCAGCCAGCAACAGTCAACTGTTCGGAGCTCCTCAAACTTTTCGATTTTTTCGCCGTAATTAACCGCGTTTACCCGCGAGTTTGCTGCTCCAGCATGCCAAGGGCCGGCCGTGGCCGTGGCAGTTCGAGTGCGGCCTCGAAAAACCCGCGAAGTTCATCTACCGGCAGAGTGCAGAAAGGTAAACATACCAACGCCGCATCGACCGCCATCGCGCACGGGATGGTGCCCAGTGACGTCACCGATCCATCGTTTTTACACGTGTCATACCGTCCACGTGAGTCCCCAGTACGGACGAGACAATCGACCCGAGCATCCGGAAGCACTTCCGGCCAGCAGCAGCAGCAGTCCACCAGCACTACGACAACAACCACTTCCAACGTTCCCACCAGCAACGAATTTGAGATGCTGAGTGGAGAAGAAAACAACACCGCCAGTGACAGCAGCAATGCTAGCGACGACGATTACGATGATGAACTTGCGCGCAAGCAAGAAAAGAAGAAAAAATGCAACTCTCCGAAGGAACGACTCCACCTCCAATTTTTGTTTTGGAAACGTTGGCAGACGATATTGACGAGTTGCTTGAGGGACTCCAATATTGTCTCAAAATTAGCAAAACTTCTGTGCAAGTGATTACCCACAAGAAGCTGCATTTCGACTTGGTGGTGAAGAAGTTGAAGTTGCGAAACTTCAAATTCTTCACATTTGATCCTGCAGAGAAGGTCCCAGTGAAGATCGTCCTTCAGGGATATCCGGACCGCCCGATCTGCGACCTGGAAGAACACCTGACGGGCGCCAAGGTAAAGCCTCGAGAGATAAAGGTGCTCTCAAAATCGACTACGGTGACAGGTACGTACACCTTGTACCTCCTGTACTTCGATCGCGGGTCCGTCAAAATCCAGGACCTACGGCGGATCAAAGCACTGGACGGCTTCTTTGTGACGTGGCGATTCTATACGAAGAATCCGGCCGATGCAGCTCAATGCCACCGCTGTCAGAAATTCGGACACGGTTCCAGAAATTGCAATCTTCCACCCCGGTGCGTAAAGTGCGGTGAGACCCACTTCACCGAAAGGTGCAATCTTCCGCGAAAAGACCAGCTGGGGGAAAACGCCCAGCAGCACAAAGCGCGCGTCAAGTGTGCGAACTGTGGTGGAAACCACACGGCGAATTTCCGTGGCTGTGCCGCGCGGAAAAAGTACCTCGAGGAGCAGGACAAGAAGAAGAAAGCGCCAGCGTCCCGCCAACCTCCGAAGACTTCGAGCTCGACCGCTGCAGCAGCTGGCGGAGGAGCGGTTCCATCGACCAACCCAGCGTTCCCTCCCGGTTGGGGAGGTTCGTACGCTAGAGTAGCCGCTTCTGGGAGTGGTACTTCACCGGGACAAGCAGACGTCACCGGAGATGACCTCTTCACGCTTCCCGAGTTTTTCGCTCTTGCTGGAGAGATGCTCACGCGCTTCCGTGCCTGCCGGAACAAGACAGAACAATTCCAAGCTCTCAGTGAGCTGATGATGAAGTACATCTACAACGGATAAGCTGCCTTGTGCAGCGAAGTTTTTCGACGTCAATGGACAAAACATACTGTGATTTAGTTTTAAGCTTTTCTATTTCTATCCTTTTCCTTAGTAAATCTAGAAGGTTTTTTTTTAATTTTTCCTTCTCTTGCCAAATCCATTGTTAGAATATCCAATTACATCAAAATGAATTATAGTTCAAATCATAGTTGAAAGGAACTCCAAAACTCTATTAGGTTATAAGAATTACGAAATTGTGAATTGATTATTTACTAATAAAAACTAATTGAATTGAATTGAATAAATCTCTTCAATACTTGGATATTTTGAAAACTAATGATTGCAAAACAACTGGGCAGGTGTAAAATGCACTTTAAAAACTTTTTTCATTCAAATGTTGAGACCATGGCTTGTTACTTCAATTTTTATATTTTTTTATTTTTTTGCTCCCCCCCCCTCCTCGACCCCGACCAGAGTCAATGGACATAAACTTCAAAAAATATTTGCAAAGGCCTTACCTTTTCTTCTCTTAAGTAAACGTTAAAAAAATATTTTTCATTGGGTAGGTAAGGCCGTTGTAAATATTTTTTGAAGTTTATGTCCCTCGACTCTGATCAAAGTCATCTATTTCCATTGAAATTTTGATGTTTTGCCCCCTGATTTTTCAGACCAATTTTGAAAAGAAGGGGGAGGTAGGGGGGCGACATAAACATTGAAAAATATTTGCAACGTCCTAACTATTTTTTTTTCCTCCACCTTTTCTTACACAGAATGGCTCAACGCTGAAGTTGACGACGAAGTCGACGATGCTGATGACAGGCTGAAAGCTGTTGCACCTTTTTTTCCTCCTTTCCTCGACAGGGCAAAAAAAACAAGGAAAAACTTCTGGTCACTTTTCCTAGCATGGCAAGGGCGTTCGGCTTGTTGCAGCACCATCAGGCGCGCACAAACTATTACAGGCTGGTCATAAATTAGGTTTAAATATGGAAATAACGGAGCTATAACGCAATAAATATTTTATTAGTTACCATTATTTATGAACATGGCGGTGCTTTTTTTTTTGTTTTTTGCTCGGATGCAGTTTGCTCTAGTTTCTCAGAGTTTTTTTTTTCTCTTCTGATTTTCTTAGGGGAAAGTTAACTGCACTTTCCGATAAGGGACGACGGCGACCATTTGTTGGTGGAGTTTATTAGGGGTTAATGTGCAAAGTAATTTCGAAGGAAATGAGGAAAATTTTATAATTTCCTGGGCACACGGTAATAACAAAATTCATGCCATTTCAATAATAAATACTGATAAAATAACAGAAAATGTTATGGAATCTTCTTGAAAAATCCGTTTCTTAATAAGGCTTTAATAACAGTTTATGTTATCATAACAAAATTTGTTATTGGTTCGATATTGATTGAAAGCAAAAACAACTTGGGAATAACATTTTTTGTTATGGAAAAATAACTTCAACTGTTATTGGGATGATCGGATTAGTTGTTAAAATAACAAAAAATAATAACAAAGATTTGTTCGTAGAATCACTTCAAATGTTATTAGTCTGTTATTACAATAACAATCCAATAACAAAAAAATCATAACGATGAATAACAAATCTTGTTATTAATAACATAAAATGTTATTAGACAAGTATTTTCAAATATCAAAGAATGTTATTCCCAAGTTATTTCCGTCTGCTCGGGTTGCTGCAGAAAATTGGTTCGGGAGCAGGGCTGCAGATTTTTATTGAGTTTGAAATTAACTTTCTTTTTTCAACGCAAATATTCACATGAAAATGCAAAACTTTAGCTGTAACATCCTCAAGCAAATTGAAACCAGGGATCTCATCACAGAAATGGAAATCTGTCGAAACTAATAGGAAAACACTCAACATCTTACTTTTCCTTTTTTTTCCTTTTCAATGCCATAGGCCAATATCAGCCGAATTTCATTTCCCTAATCCGTACGCAACATTCTTTTTTTCCATTTCACCCGGTAAAGTGGCAACCTTTCCAAACAGGAAAAATGTTTTAAAATTCAAATGCGAACTCAAACCCACCGCCAAGCGAGTCTGATTCAGGGGCCGGATAATCCTGCTCGGCCTTCTGTTTTCTCAGAAACTTTGTTTCGCACCTCTACTTTTTCCCAACAAAAAAAAAAAGAATCTAGAAAAAAAAGGAACAAGTTTCATCACTCGGAAAAGCCTCGAAATCCACCATTTCAAGTCCAAATCCAATTCTTTTCGACGAGCTTCGCTCAGGAAAAAATCTCCTAAGTGAATAAAAGTGAGACTTGAGACAGTAGTCCCGGGCAAAAGAATCGAAAGGGTTTTGCCTCTAAGGACTTCGGGTAGAAATCTTCGCACGCAGCCAACCAACCATCATCGTCGTGAAGGACTTTCGAAATCCTGCTCCCCTCAAATTGGATGGGATTCGTTTGGCTTTTCTGGAGTGGGGTTTTTGACGGGGTTTGAAGGGCAAGGAATTGGAAACCATTGGGTTTTATGTGGTTTGAAAAGATGCTACTTGAAATGAATGGAGTTTGAGCGATTTCAACAGGCTTTTTTTGCTTGATTTCTTCTGATTTTGTTTAAAATTCTTGGTGTTATCATACATCGGAATCACCCATGGGAGAACTACACGTAGAAAGTGTTGTGTCTCCTTCCTGATTAAGAATATGTATGACTTTCGAGATGAGAAATTCTAATTCTAATCACGCCTGACCTTGTTTTTTCAAGCATAACTTAAAAAAAATCAAGCATAACTTTAAAAAATGTTCAACTGAAAGTATCACAATATGAACTGCTTTAATAATTGCAAAATTTCAATAAATTCAAGGTGATTAATCTTTTCGTTTTTTTTTGTCTTTTTCCAATGTGCAAGATGCAAAAATAAACTATATACAATGTTTTTCATTTTCATTTTTATTACGTTGCTTTAACAATTACATTTGGGCAGTTGTTATCCTGAGCTGAGATATGGACTACCGTAAACAGGGGTGACTTTGATAGGATTTCAATTTGTTTTTGACATATTTTCCAACAGGCAAGGGGTTTCCCAAGACTATTATTTTTAAAACATGTACTGGGGTAGAGCACAAAAATTCCATGCACTGTTTTGGAAAAAAAGTTTGTTCAATAGTGTTCAGAAAAATAGTTACGTTAAAAATTGTAAGTTTTAATTTCGGGGTGACTTTGATAGTCATAGTTTTTCTTGTTAAAATCATATTTAAGATGTCCAATCTTTATTTGTACGTTAAATGTACCATCACTAAAGTAGCTGATGTAGTTTTTAAGAAAAAAAAAAAAACAATGTTTATATTTAGTTAACTAAGTTTATGAGCTTTTTAACAAAATACATATAAATTTTAGGTAAAACTGTTTAAAAGTCGGAATTTTGCCTGAAAATTGTTAAAACTGGTTTTGTTTATAAAATAATCGATTTATATTGCATTTTGTACTGAATTCGAAGCACGAATCACAAGTTTTTACATTTTAAATGAAATTTGTTCAACTGAAATTACCTATAAATTTGAAGATTTTTTTTAATTGTGTTTCAAAAACACGTATTATTTATTATTTACAAATTTATTTTACCTTCTCCAAATGGAAAATTGTCCAAAGAATCCAAAAATGCATTCCGATTTCTGATTAAAAATCATGTTCGTTGAGAAAATCATGACACTTTGAGAAGTTTAAAAAAATGATTTTCATCAACATTTTCTTAACTATAGTTAACTAACTTTTTAAACTGAGCAGTTCTCTACGGAATCGTTCTTTTTTCTTTAAATTTATTTTTTGTATTTTTTAATCCGGCTGAAACTTTTTTGGTGCCTTTGGTATGCCTAAAGAAGCCATTTTGCATCATTAGTTTGTCCATATAATTTTCCATACAAATTTGGCAGCTGTCCATACAAAAATGATATGTGAAAATTCAAAATTCTGTATCTTTTGATGGAATTTTCTGATCGATTTGGTGTCTTTGGCAAAGTTGTAGGTATGGATATGGACTACACTGAAAAAAAATGATACACGGTAAAAAATTTTTTGGTGATTTTTAATTTCACTTTTTGTCACTAAAACTTGATTTGCCAAAAAACACTATTTTTAATTTTTTTTATTTTTTGATATGTTTTAGAGGACATAAAATGCCAACTTTTCAGAAATTTCCAGAATGGGCAAAAAATCTTTGACCGAGTTATGATTTTTTGAATCAATACAGATTTTTTCAAAAAATCGAAATTTTGGTCGCAAAAATTTTTCAACTTAATTTTTCGATGTAAAATGGAATTTGCAATCAAAAAGTACTTTAGTGAATTTTTGATAAAGTGCACCGTTTTCAAGTTATAGCCATTTTTAAGTAACTTTTTTGAAAATAGTCGCAGTTTTTCATTTTTTTAAATTGGTGCCCATGTTTGCCCACCTTTGAAAAAAATATTTTTGAAAAGCTGAGAAAATTCTCTATATTTTGCTTTTTCGGACTTTGTTGATACGGCCCATAGTTGCTGAGATATTGCCATGCAAAGGTTAAAAAACAGGAAAATTGATGTTTTCTAAGTCTCACCCAAACAACCCACCATTTTCTAATGTCGATATCTCAGCAACTATAGGTCCGATTTACAATTATAAAATATGAAACATTCGTGAAATTTTCCGATCTTTTCGAAAAAAATATTTTCAAAAATTTAAAATCAAGACTAACATTTCAAACGGGCCAAACATTCAATATTACGCCGATTTGAAATGTTAGTCTTGATTTTAAATTTTTGAAAGTATTTTTTTCGAAAAGATCGGAAAATTTCACGAATGTTTCATATTTTAACATTGTAAATCGGACCTATAGTTGCTGAGATATCGACATTAGAAAATGGTGGGTTGTTTGGGTGAGACTTAGAAAACATCAATTTTCCTGTTTTTTAACCTTTGCATGGCAATATCTCAGCAACTATGGGCCGTATCAACAAAGTCCGAAAAAGCAAAATATAGAGAATTTTCTCAGCTTTTCAAAAATATTTTTTTCAAAGGTGGGCAAACATGGGCACTTATTTAAAAAAATGAAAAACTGCGACTATTTTCAAAAAAGTTACCTAAAAATGGCTATAACTTGAAAACGGTGCACTTTATCAAAAATTCACTAAAGTACTTTTTGATTGCAAATTCCATTTTACATCGAAAAATGAAGTTGAAAAATTTTTGCGACCAATATTTCGATTTTTTGAAAAAATCTGTATTGATTCAAAAAATCATAACTCGGTCAAAGATTTTTTGCCCATTCTGGAAATTTCTGAAAAGTTGGCATTTTATGTCCTCTAAAACATATCAAAAAATAAAAAAAATTAAAAATAGTGTTTTTTTGCAAATCAAGTTTTAGTGACAAAAAGTGAAATTAAAAATCACCAAATTTTTTTTTACCGTGTATCATTTTTTTTCAGTGTAGTCCATATCCATACCTACAACTTTGCCGAAGACACCAAATCGATCAGAAAATTCCATCAAAAGATACAGAATTTTGAATTTTCACATATCATTTTTGTATGGACAGCTGCCAAATTTGTATGGAAAATTATATGGACAAACTAATGATGCAAAATGGCTTCTTTGGGCATACCAAAGACACCAAAAAAGTTTCAGCCGGATTAAAAAATACAAAAAAAATCGAATGACCGAAATCTCAGAGAATTGCTCAACTTTCAAAATTTTATTAAAAGTTCTTCTTGAGGTACTTTGAACACTTCTCTACCACGTTCAGTATGTTTCTAAACCATTCCTTACGTATTTTAACTGTACTCTTCATTTTGCGGAAAAATCGCAAACCTATCAAAGGCTATCAAAGTCACCCCGTTTTACGGTACCTTTCAACAGCTGATTTGTTAGAAATGGGGAGGGAGTTTACTGGTACTAAAGAGAACGAATTGGACAGAGAAGGAAAAAAAATGCAAAAATAACCTCCGAAATAGGTATATACAATGTATTTATAAACAATTGCTTGTTTATTTTGCCTTCTTTAAAATTTGTGTTTAAAAAAATAATCTTATATTGTATTGTTAAAAAATTTAAGTCAGGGTGACCACTTAAATCCCATTTTCAAATTTCCGACTTTTTCCCGGCATTTCCAGAAACTAAAATAATAGGTATTTCTTATCTAAAGAATGATTTCAAACAAAAACTCTTCATTTAAAAAAAAGTCAATACTAACCCTCAAAAACGAATTATAAATGGGTAATTCTCCGCCAACTCACACAGCAGTTGCCCCGACCCCTCTTCGATTTGCGTGAAACTTTGTCCTAAGGGGTAACTTTTGTCCCTGATCACGAATCCGAGGTCCATTTTTTGATATCTCGTGACGGAGGGGCGGTACGACCCCTTCCATTTTTGAACATGCGAAAAAAGAGGTGTTTTTCAATAATTTGCAGCCTGAAACGGTGATGAGATAGAAATTTGGCGTTAAAGGGACTTTTATGTAAAATTAGACGCCCGATTTGATGGCGTACTCAGAATTCCGAAAAAACGAATTTTTCATCGAAAAAAACACTAAAAAAGTTTTAAAAATTCTCCCATTTTCCGTTACTCGACTGTAAAAAATTTTGGAACATGTCATTTTATGGGACATTTAATGTTCTTTTTGAATCTACATTGACCCAGAAGGGTCATTTTTTCATTTAGAACAAAATTTTTCATTTTAAAATTTCGTGTTTTTTCTAACTTTGCAGGGTTATTTTTTAGAGTGAAATAATGTTCTACAAAGTTGTAGAGCAGACAATTACAAAAAAATTGATGTATAGACATAAGGGGTTTGCTTATAAACATCACGAGTTATCACGATTTTACGAAAAAAAAGTTTTGAAAAAGTTGGTCGTCATCGATTATGGCCGTTCATGGTCACCCGCGACAGACACGGACGACGAAACAAAGAGAATCGCAAAAAGTAACTTTTTCAAAACTTTTTTTCGTAAAATCGCGATAACTCGTGATGTTTATAAGCAAACCCCTCATGTCTATACATCATTTTTTTTGTAATTGTCTGCTCTACAACTTTGTAGAACATTATTTCACTCTAAAAAATAACCCTGCAAAGTTAGAAAAAACACGAAATTTTAAAATGAAAAATTTTGTTCTAAATGAAAAAATGACCCTTCTGGGTCAATGTAGATTCAAAAAGAACATTAAATGTCCCATAAAATGACAAGTTCCAAAATTTTTTACAGTCGAGTAACGGAAAATGGGAGAATTTTTAAAACTTTTTTAGTGTTTTTTCGATGAAAAATTCGTTTTTTCGGAATTCTGAGTACGCCATCAAATCGGGCGTCTAATTTTACATAAAAGTCCCTTTAACGCCAAATTTCTATCTCATCACCGTTTCAGGCTGCAAATTATTGAAAAACACCTCTTTTTTCGCATATTCAAAAATGGAAGGGGTCGTACCGCCCCTCCGTCACGAGATATCAAAAAACGGACCTCGGATTCGTGATCAGGGACAAAAGTTACCCCTTAGGACAAAGTTTCACGCAAATCGAAGAGGGGTCGGGGCAACTTTTCTCGATTTCGTGTGAGTTGGTAGAGAATTACCCAAATAGATTTAAAAAAACTATTAAAAATTTTCGTAAAAATAGAAACAAAACAACAAATTCTTAAAAAAATACTTCAAAAATGGAAGCACTCATTATTTTGATTCAGAGCAGAAATAAAAATTTAACAATCAGTCAGTCAGTCAATCAGTCTTTTAATAATAATTGAAAGCTTAACAATACTTTCAATTTCAATGTTTATTTTTAAATAAGTATAACGTACAGTTTCTGATTTTCCGTTTCAACTGGAAATGGCAAAAAGTTAAAGATAACTGAATTAAAATTTTTATTCTTAATTTAATTTTATTTGCAATCATACAACGCTTAAAACATGATTATTGTGATTATTCTTTTAAAGAATTTAGAAAAATATCAAAGAATTTGCAAAAAAAAAATTACCAATTCCCTTATCAATTTTGTAATTTTTGATATTGTATTTTTGAATCAATGTTGATTTATCAAGTTTTAGTATATTAGTGTTTAAATTTGTTTTCAATGAAAAATTCATTTTGATATGGTTCCATGTTTTACATTTTAAATGAAATATTTGCAATAACTTACATCAAAATTTCTTGAATTTATTTTTTAACAATTTCAGTACTTTTTCATGTTTTCAAAACGTAAAAAAGTGGTTCTGTTTTTTCATTCAGAACAAATCGTCGATTTTATTCGATGTTTAAGTTTTTCGACAACTGAAAATCATGCTTTAGCTATTGTTAGTTACCCATACTCACAAAAAATTTAATTCATTTGGAAAAAAATATTTTTAATGACTAAATAAAATTTGCCAAATACTCATAAAAAATATGCAAATTTGTGTCAAATGCATTCTATATTTATTTGGATTTTTAATGCCCTAATAAGCCTGCTCATTTTAAAAACGTTACTTAATCCACCGGAAGGTGGTTGCTGCCTTCCTCCTAAAAGCCTTGCAACCACACACTACGAAAGCTTTGGCTAACGCTTACTTAGTAAAGACACTATACATCTGAGTGCTGCCATCTAGGTATGATAAATTTAATGAACCATTTGAAAGCACTGCAGTGTTTGTGTGCGTGCACTGAGCGTAAAGTTCCGACAGCTATCCGCCGGAGCTTTCAAATTATGTAAATAATGACCCTTTTTAGTATCAACCAAAACAGTTTTTCGAACATATCTTTTAAAGTACTGCACCAAGCCGGATGAAATTTAAAAAAGACCTGAAGGCAAATCCAAAAACATAAATCCGGACAAAATCGGTCGAGCCAGTTCCGAGAAAAGTGAGTGAGAAAAAAAATTCTACGTCCATCCACACGCACAGACATTTGCTCAGAATTTGATTCTGAGTCGATATGTATACGTAAAGGTATATCTGGGAGGCTTATTTAAAAAGTTCAATTTTTGAGTGATTTTATAGCCTTGCCTCAGTGAGGTGAGGAAGGCAAAAAGATTGAAAATGTGAATGGAACCTTAAATTTTAAATAAATTAGTAGTAAGAAGATTTAAATGAATTTAATTTGAAAATTGTAAAACATTTTTTTTAAGAGTTAAACAATAATTTTCAAGCAAGTTTGCTTAGGATTAAAATCCCGAATTTTTCCCAATTTTTCTGCGGATTTTGATGAATTCCCGACTTTTTCCGACTTTCCCGGCTTGAGTGGCCACCATGATTGAAGGGAACAGGCAAAACACCACATATAAAATTGGCATTGGCCTTTTTTTAAAAAAAAAGGTAAATTAAAAGACGTCCAAAAGATTTCAACAATTTTTAAAAACAAAATTGGTCCAAATATTGAAATAAGTGAATATTTCAGAAAAAATAACTCTCGCAATTAAAATTCATGAATTGCATTATAAAATATTAAACGGAATCGTAATATTACAGCAATTACATTGAAGTTTCCTAAATTCACGGCATTTCACGCGGCTTCCAGGAAATCGTGTAAATCTGTTCATGTTCATGTTCATGTTCATGTTCATGTTCATGTTCATGTTCATGTTCATGTTCATGTTCATGTTCATGTTCATGTTCATGTTCATGTTCATGTTCATGTTCATGTTCATGTTCATGTTCATGTTCATGTTCATGTTCATGTTCATGTTCATGTTCATGTTCATGTTCATGTTCATGTTCATGTTCATGTTCATGTTCATGTTCATGTTCATGTTCATGTTCATGTTCATGTTCATGTTCATGTTCATGTTCATGTTCATGTTCATGTTCATGTTCATGTTCATGTTCATGTTCATGTTCATGTTCATGTTCATGTTCATGTTCATGTTCATGTTCATGTTCATGTTCATGTTCATGTTCATGTTCATGTTCATGTTCATGTTCATGTTCATGTTCATGTTCATTTCAAAAACTTTTTTTAAACATGTCTAAAAAATTTCCCTGCACACTAAAAAGCCAAACATGTTCGAAAGGATTTTCCCGTCGCTTTTCGATACCAAAGTAATTTAAACTTTTCCTCTCCGGAGTGGGCAACAAACTGCACACAAACAGGCAACGGCAAAGCACGATGTACACACTTGGACTTAGCTCGGTATCAGTTGATTGCACGCCAGAAGAGATCAGTGTGTGCTCCTTGTACGTGTGATGCCGACACAGTCTCAGCCTCCCCGTCTTCTAGTTCGCTCTCCTGGAGTTTGGGAGATTTGAGGCAACTTCGAGAAACGGAAGGCATCCCGAAAAGAGGAGACCAAGTTTGGAAAAGGGCTTAACGCTGTTTACTTGGAGCTTGCTGTCGTTGCGAGAGTGGCTTCTTCTTCTTTGCTTTTTTTTTTGTTTGTCTGTTTTTGTTTGGATTTTTCCTCCGATCAAGTACGGTCCACATCAAGTGTCCTGGCACGGAATGTTTGCCGATGATGGGGAAAGGGAACGGGTGGGTACTTGCAGATTTTACGGTTGTTTACAGTGGCACACTAGCCTGAAGTAGAGCTGTGTGTAGGAGGACAATGCTGAGCGACAGGCGAACATGGATAAGGCTTGGTTGAGACATTTGAATGCTGAGGGATTGAAGGGACTTTTTGCTTTCAAAATGAAGCTTTGAAAAAGTTTAAGTTTGAGAGATAAAACTGTTCAGTTAACTTGAAAAAATCGATAAAAATGATATAAAAAAAATATTATAAAATGTTTTAAAAACATTAAATAAAAATCATTTCTTGCTCAACATCTAAAAGATGCATCAACTGTTTGCTTTAGTCTTAAAACAATCCATCTTGAAAAAAAAAAAGCTGAAACCAAGCCAATTTTCCGTGACTTTCAATGCGACATTGCCGCCAGTCTTGCAGTGACGGCCAGCTTATGTTTGCACTGGACTGCAGCGCTTTCCGCGTCACTTATCACATTCTGGTGAGTCCTGGTGACACCGGCACCGCCACCATCATCTACCATTCTTCCAAAGACAGGACAAGGACTTTGACGATGGCAATGTTGGCCAGAAGAGGACCAAATGTGACATTTATTAGTGTTTTTTTTTTGTTGCTAAAACAGTGATGCCAGATTTTAGTTTTTAGTTTTTAGTTTTTAGTTTTTAGTTTTTAGTTTTTAGTTTTTAGTTTTTAGTTTTTAGTTTTTAGTTTTTAGTTTTTAGTTTTTAGTTTTTAGTTTTTAGTTTTTAGTTTTTAGTTTTTAGTTTTTAGTTTTTAGTTTTTAGTTTTTAGTTTTTAGTTTTTAGTTTTTAGTTTTTAGTTTTTAGTTTTTAGTTTTTAGTTTTTAGTTTTTAGTTTTTAGTTTTTAGTTTTTAGTTTTTAGTTTTTAGTTTTTAGTTTTTAGTTTTTAGTTTTTAGTTTTTAGTTTTTAGTTTTTAGTTTTTAGTTTTTAGTTTTTAGTTTTTAGTTTTTAGTTTTTAGTTTTTAGTTTTTAGTTTTTAGTTTTTAGTTTTTAGTTTTTAGTTTTTAGTTTTTAGTTTTTAGTTTTTAGTTTTTAGTTTTTAGTTTTTAGTTTTTAGTTTTTAGTTTTTAGTTTTTAGTTTTTAGTTTTTAGTTTTTAGTTTTTAGTTTTTAGTTTTTAGTTTTTAGTTTTTAGTTTTTAGTTTTTAGTTTTTAGTTTTTAGTTTTTAGTTTTTAGTTTTTAGTTTTTAGTTTTTAGTTTTTAGTTTTTAGTTTTTAGTTTTTAGTTTTTAGTTTTTAGTTTTTAGTTTTTAGTTTTTAGTTTTTAGTTTTTAGTTTTTTGTTTTTAGTTTTTAGTTTTTAGTTTTTAGTTTTTAGTTTTTAGTTTTTAGTTTTTAGTTTTTAGTTTTTAGTTTTTAGTTTTTAGTTTTTAGTTTTTAGTTTTTAGTTTTTAGTTTTTAGTTTTTAGTTTTTAGTTTTTAGTTTTTAGTTTTTAGTTTTTAGTTTTTAGTTTTTAGTTTTTAGTTTTTAGTTTTTAGTTTTTAGTTTTTAGTTTTTAGTTTTTAGTTTTTAGTTTTTAGTTTTTAGTTTTTAGTTTTTAGTTTTTAGTTTTTAGTTTTTAGTTTTTAGTTTTTAGTTTTTAGAACTAAATAGTCATAATGTTAGATAGTAGCAAAATAAAAACAATTATAGAGAATAGAGATTTCAGTAGCAAATAATTTCTGTTAGTACTTCGTACTAAAAATTACTTAAGAATCCATCAACTGCTGTGACATGCCTCTAAAACTAGTTCCATCAAGTTACGGAGATTAATTCGAACGCATTTTTCACCCCCTTCCTCCCTCGAAAGCCCGGCAGCCTGGTTCAGTCCAATATCACCTGAGAAGTGGCCGATCTCATTCGTACCTTCGACAGCTCATAAATAACGGTAGAGTTCACTTTCTTCTCCCCCTTCCCCTTAAAGGTAGAGTTCTGACGTTGAAGAAGAAGGCAAGTCCTTGCTCTGGTTCATCATCATCGTCGACATCATTATTTCTTCGAGCTCGGATTTCTCCAGCTCTAATTAATCTTGTTCCCCCCTTGCATCATTCCTCTCTGGTACCTGTCTTGCAAGTTATCTTGGATTTCTGCGAATATCCGGTGGAGTGGTCTGGCCCGAGGTACGAAGAACGTTGCTCCGGTTCCGGAGATTGCTTTACATAACCTCCCCACTTGAGGTTCTTGAGGTGGACGAGATTTATCACGCAATGGAGTTATTCCTATTCCTCCTAAATAAGAAGGAATCATTATTTTGGAAGAAAATTTCATTTCGAGAAAACTGGATGTTTTACAAATCGTATCGTTGAAGTACAAAGTTCAACATTTACCTTGCAAACATTAATCCAACCAAACTTCTCGAGTCTAATCCCAAAGACACACAGCGCAAAACAAACGCACAATTCGCTGACCACAACCGACGGCGTTCCACCCACCATTCCAAAAGTCCCCCCAAAAAATCCTGCCACAATCGTAAAAATGTCACCACAAGTGAACATTTCCCTTGGAATTGAACTTCGGTTGTGGGAGCAGCGACCACCCACAACAATAAAGCAGTCTCTTTCGTGGGTTTTTTTCCTTCTTTTTGTTTTATTTCTTTTTGTCTCGAAATATCACGAAAAAAATTGGGAAAAAACGAGAGTGAGGGGTTGTCGCTGGATAACTTCCATAAAAATTCGGACTTTGGGAATACAATCGTTTTAAAAGGTTCGAAAACAATTCAAATTCCGCAATGATTTTTCAAAGTTACGTAATGCAAGGATGACCCTCCCATTCCCTTGGTTGGGGTTTAATCCCTCCAGTCACACAATGGTGGTCACCAAAGCCAACACACACAGCTACACAAAACGGGGACGAAAAAAAAGTGTCCTAAAGGTGACCCTATTGTTGTTTTTTTCTTCGCTCTGATGACGTAGTTTCTCAGCTTATTTTGCTGTAGACAAATGTAAAAAAATGAGGAAATAAAAGAAGTATAATTTCAAACAAATGTTAATTTAAAAAAAGGCCAATGCAAATTTGGTTTCATGTTTTTGATCATCCTCCTCACTTATTTTAGAATTTCTTCAAAAAATCAGCGACAAAAAATTCAATTCTGCTGAACATTTAAATGTTTATTGGAAAAACTTTTAAATTTTCAATCAAATTGGGGACTAACGTCATGATTCGAAATCCGGACACTTAGTGGCATATCATTTTTGTATAAGCTGGCAAAAAATCATGTAATAAGTTGTAAATGTATAAAAATCATCATAATGTAGTTTAAACGGTCAATTTTAATAGAAATCATGCAAAATATGTCTTTTCTAACAATTTTTCATCAGAATTTTAAAATTAAAATGACTTGATGTGCTTCGAATCCCGGACACTGAAAGAAGCTGATTCGAAATCCGGACACTTTTGCTTCGAATTCCGGACACTCGTTTTTTTCTTACGAATCGCACAAATTTGGATTGAAATTTTAGTGAATGGCATTCTTTAGGTCTCAAATAAGCTGTTAACATGTAAACAATCGAAACTATGTATAGAATTGTACTAGAATTTAAAGAAATCAGAACCATAATTTTCTGCTTCTGCTTTGAAATATTTCAGTGAAATGTTTCTCATTTTTGGTAAACTCATAATTTTTATTTTATTCAATTGTTTCGGCATTGACTACAGTGTCCAAACCAATTTGAAATGAAAGTTGATGTTAGAATTCATCAAAGAACACAGTTTTGACATTCCTAATGCGAACTTATATCCAAATAATTGATAAAACAAGATGAAGTGTCCGGGTTTCGAAGCGTCCGGGAATTCGAATCAAGACATTATTAGGCAGCCTGAACTTTGACACTATAACCAGTTATAATAATGTATAATGCATTTTTTACTACGTTGCAACCCCCTTCCTCCTCCCTCCCCTCACCAAGATCACAACTAGAGTCGGGGGACAAAATTTTGATTTACATTTGTACCGTCAACTAAGGCGAACCGGGACTACCGTCTGAATAATGATAGAATTTTTTGAGCACTTAAAAGCTTGAAATTTGGAAAACGCCTGCATTGTTATTGTTGTGTTGTGTTTGTTCTATCAGAAACTAATCAAAAATATACAAATATTTTGCGTACTGAATTACTTACTTGAATTTGTTTATTTAAAAAAATGCGTATTTACAATTTTTGATACGTCATTTTTTTAATTATATGTTTTGATAATTTTGGCCTTTGCAAATATCTTTGAAAATTCAAAAAGTAAGCTAGAAATTAGATGAAGAATAATTATCGTGAAAGAATCAAAAGAATGTTTCAAAATATGAACTAGAAACAATTAGAATGAACACTTGAATAATCTACAAAATATGAAAATAACAAATTTTTAAATATCGCCTTTTTTCTAAAGTTTCAAGTAACGAATTTAAATATTTTTGTTTCACAGATGAGTAAAAAAACCACTTAAAAAAGGTCCACTGCGAATGCTATACAAAAGATTAATCAACTCTCATTCTATTTGGTCGGCAACAGGAAAAAAAAACGAAATATTATTTGAAATTTTCATAGATTTTATAAAATCGATTGTAAATTATTCAGATAGTATTTTACAATGTTTATATTTCAATGATTATCGATTTGAAACCAAAATAGGAATTAACCAAGGATTTCGTAATAACCGTTCAGAAAAATTTATATTTTAGTAGCTCTGAGTTGCATTGCAAATTGGTAGCATTCACCAAACTGTAATCAAGCTTTAAATATAATATGGTATTTATGCTTCACTAATATGGATATTATTCGTGATTTAGAGTTTAAACCTATTCTTCTCTCACAGTTGCGAAAAAACATAAGGAATTCTACTCAAATATTTAGCCCTTTTCAAATCTTTAAATAAAATTTGTATTTTCATCACAAGTTTCAAAACATTTTAAATCACAATCATAAATAAACATACCCAAGTAACAATTTAAGTTTTTTTACTTTCTTAAAGATAGATTCAAGTTATCTTAGCCAAAAAATATCATAAAGCCAAACTTTCTCCAGAACAACAATAAATCAGCGTTAAACCTGAGTTAAGAGCAAAGTGGACTATTTTAGGAGGTTATCAAGAGCGTTTATGCGGAGTAATTTAAAACTAAGCAACTTTGACGTTGATTTTTACAATACTCTGCAAATGCTCTTTATTGCTATTCTAAAACTTATTCTCAAGCTTCAAAAATTTATAACATCATAGAAGAGATCTTCAAGACTGTAATAAAGTGAACTTAAACTTATTTGCTCTCGTTGATGATAAAAAAGATTTGTCGAAGAAAAACCAGTTCTGAATTTTATTTCGTGAAATCCATTTAATCTTTTCGAAATTAATTCACAAATGGCCGATGAACTTAAGCTTACACCGATAATTATATTATAATAACCAAATAAATATAACTGTGACTTTACGCAGCCATTTGTATCGTAAAATTCTTGCCATAAAAATTTCACTGATCAATTTTCTTAGATGCCTCGAAAAAATATGCATCGAAGGTATGAATCTTTCAAAATTACTATGATTTGTAATTTTTAATGGAACAATTAATTCTACATCAGCAGAAAAATCAACATGGCTTCCGTTTTTGGGCGTTATTTTTCCATGTTAATATGGCTGATCTCATCAAATCTATTCTCTCTTACTCAAAGCAGTTATTAGAGCTATGTTTCTTGAGAAGCTCTTGTTCAAGATTAAGTAAGAACATGTAGACTGCAGTAAGCTTTAATGCGGTTTTATCGCAGAGTAAAACGCGTAGTATTGCGACCGTAGCGCATGCACATATTTGTTTGCAGGAGGTAGATCCGAAAAAGATTTTTGGAAATGCTTTTTTGTCGTTGGATTAAAACAATGGTGTTAATTATTTTTCAAATCTTTTTATTTATTCATTGAACGGCCGCGACTTTTGAAGAAAACACTGATCTCGCACTTGAATCTAAATGTAAGGACGGGTACTGGACACGGATTCACCGGCAGGTTGGTGTTTTGCTCGCACCTTATTCGACAGCCTTGACGAGAGCCTTGGCCACTTCAACGGCAATTCAGCCTCGGCGCGTTCCACATCAGTAGCGGCCGACGAAAGTTTGCCCTGGGCGCCGGACAGGAGCTCGCGGCACGCACCGGCATCCAGATCCTCAACCGGGTGGGCTTCTTCGGCCAGCACCTGTCGAAAAAAAAATCATAGGGAAAAAAACGTTGAAATAACGAACATTTTTAGTCACAGTAATCAACACGAAACCAATAAAAACACTAGCACTCCGTGGGACATTTTTCTCCATTCTCGAAACGCCTAATTCTGGTCCGGATGCGTCGTGCCGATTTTGCGTGTCGGAGAGGTCACTAAACTGACTGACTGTACGAATATTCAGTGATTTGACAGATCAAGTTCAAAGACTCTTGAATTATGCTTTCATTAAACGGAGAAGTTTTAGTTCAGTTTTAAGGCAGTTTTGGCAATGTAAAATGGTCTTAAAAATAACCTCTCTGGGATAACGTCAAGTCAAACAACGAAGAGTGGCATAAAACTATGTGTCATGCTTCTAAAGTGCTCTTGAAGATACTTTTAAGAGATTTCTATCGTAAATCTTTAAAGTTTTGTTCAATATCATCACAACACCGAGTAGCAAATTTTAAATCTTTTATAAAACCTGCTAAGAAGTAGAAGCATTTTGCTTGTTACTTGGGTATTCAAAAATTACACTATTTTGTTTATTTAAACGAGTATTTTCTTAATTAAAAAAATGTGATTTTGAAAAATTCAAATAATTTTCAAAAGGCTAAAAATCATTCACTTTGTAATGGGTAATTCTCTACCAACTCACACGAAATCGGGAAAAGTTGCCCCGACCCCTCTTCGATTTGCGTGAAACTTTGTCCTTAGGGGTAACTTTTGTCCCTGATCACGAATCCGAGGTCCGTTTTTTGATATCTCGTGACGGAGGGGCGGTACGACCCCTTCCATTTTTGAACATGCGAACAAAGAGGTGTTTTTCAATAATTTGCAGCCTGAAATGGTGATGAGATAGAAATTTGGTGTCAAAGGGACTTTTATGTAAAATTAGACGCCCGATTTGATGGCGTACTCAGAATTCCGAAAAAACGTATTTTTCATCGAAAAAAACACTAATTTTTTTTTTTAATTCTCCCATTTTCCGTTACTCGACTGTAAAATTTTTTGGAACATGTCATTTTATGGGAAATTTAATGTACTTTTTGAATCTACATTGACCCAGAAGGTTCATTTTTTCATTTAGAACAAAATTTTTTCACTTTACAATTTCGTGTTTTTTTCTAACTTTGCAGGGTTATTTTTTAGAGTGTAACAATGTTCTACAAAGTTGTAGAGCAGACAATTACAAAAATTTTGATAGACATACATAAGTGGTTTGCTTATAAACATCACGAGTTATTGCGATTTTACGAAAAAAAGTTTTGAAAAAGTTGCATTTTGCGTTTCTCTTTGTTTCGTCGTCCGTGTCTGTCGCGGGTGACCATGAACGGCCATCCATGATCAACGACGACAAACATTTTCAAAACTTTTTTTCGTAAAATCGCGATAACTCATGATTTTTATAAGCAAACCCCTTATGTCTACATATCAAAATTTTTGTAATTGTCTGTTCTACAACTTTGTAGAATATTGTTACACTCTAAAAAATAACCCTGCAAATTTAGAAAAAACACGAAATTTTAAAATGAAAAATTTTGTTCTAAATGAAAAAATTACCCTTCTGGGTCAATTTAGATTCGAAAAGTACATTAAATTTTCCATAAAATGACATGTTCCAAAATTTTTTACAGTCGAGTAACGAAAAATGGGAGAATTAAAAAAAAAAATTAGTGTTTTTTTCGATGAAAAATACGTTTTTTCGGAATTCTGAGTACGCCATCAAATCGGGCGTCTAATTTTACATAAAAGTCCCTTTGACACCAAATTTCTATCTCATCACCATTTCAGGCTGCAAATTATTGAAAAACACCTCTTTTTTCGCATGTTCAAAATGGAAGGGGTCATACCGCCCCTCCGTCACGGGATATCAAAAAACGGACCTCGGATTCGTGATCAGGGACAAAAGTTACCCCTTAGGACAAAGTTTCACGCAAATCGAAGAGGGGTCGGGGAAACTTTTCCCGATTTCGTGTGAGTTGGTAGAGAATTACCCAGATAAGAAAAACGAACACTTTAGAATTTCTGAGATACATTGAAAATTGAAGGAATCCCAAAGCTGCAATCATGCCTTAAGTTTTTTCTGACATGGAAATTTCATGAAAATTATTCTTAAGCCTTAATTTGCTTAAACTTTTCTCACTAAACTGCAACTAGGGCTAAGCGAAATAAAGTGTGCGGAAAATAAATATGTTAAAATCAGAAATTTTAAATAAAGAGATTTCTGAAATACTGTTTTTGTATGACAAGTTTCAAATCATTTTTGAATGAAAAAATTTTTGTTTCGATCTTGGCAAATTTAAATTATTTTAAAAATGCAATAAACGATGAAAAAAAAATTGAAAATTTTAAATTTAAGATTAACATTTGAAAAGGACCTTTTATTTATTAAATTTTTTGAGTTTATCTTTTGAAAGTATCAGAATATTTTTAACATTGGAAATTGTACCATTAGTTGCTGAGATTTTAAAATGCGGCTAAGGAAACTTCAATTTTTCTGTTTCTTTTTAATTTGTCCTCGCTAAGAGGTCCAATCATCAATGTTTTAAGACAAATCCATAGGAATTTTTCTGAACATGATTTTTCGATTCTTTCGGATATTTCTATAGAAAAGATTCATGTACATTTTCTTAAAATTTAATTTAATTTAACTTTGAAATTAGCTCAAATTCAAAGTTTGAGGAATCATTACCACCGAATAAAAATCATTTATTTGCACAATTTGTCATAAAATACAGCAAAGGTTTAAAAAGGTATTTGTACCCAATAGGTTCCCACACTTATCTTTTCAGTCGTCTGCTATATTTCAAAACATTTTCGAATCAATCACATAGTAGATAACAGTTTGCAGAATAATTTCACTTAAAAATGTATCAGTTTTGGTTCAATATTTGCAAATATATGCCTAATTTCGTAAAATAAAAACGAATTTCTTCGAAATTTCTGAATTTAATTTCCTCTCACACCGATGAAAACCGCCACACCACCTTAAAAGTATTTTAAATTGATATTAAATTTACTGTCAACTATATTTATTCTATATCTCCAGGCTCACTTTCATTTCCCTGTTTCATTTTGTTCCTTAAAAACAATCCCTTATTATGTCCAAGACCAAAACCACAACAATGCCTTTTACCCCCTCCTGCAAAGCAGGCAAACTAAATCGACCGGACCAGACTTTAATTTCCGCTGCAGACACAGACAATGCACCAACGGTGTCTCCTCGACTCGTGCCAAGAAAGAGCCGCCCCTTGGGGCTAGTTTAGCAGCTTCTCCAGCGCCAGAACATCACGGCAAGGTAATCTTTACACTTGACAGGTCAATTGGCCTCGCAGTACCTTTTTGTGTTGGCCGTTGACATGAAAGTTACTTTATGTCTTACGAAGAAAGTCATCCATCAGGAATGGTTGCTGGAAGCTGGAATCCTCATTAAACTTGCTCGTTCGAGCGAGTTTGTTTTGTTGTAGCAGTAATTGAAATTATTGTCCGTCGTACGGTTCGAGTGTCAACAGTTCCGGGAAGGTTCTCAGATCTTGTTAAGGTGAAGTACCGAGAAGTCTCCTATCTCAACTCACCAATTGAGCAATAAATTGCAAGAAGTGTTACTACTGCTGAAGACCATTGGAGTCTAAAGTTGTCTTTGAGGTTCGTAACGCCAAACGAGGCCATAACGTGGAGTTCAACTGCGAAAGGGGCCAAACGCATTGGAGCAAATAAAAACGTGCACTAATTACTGTGGCAGTGTTCGCATAACATCATTTTTCACCCTGGACAACACCCAGCACCAACCGGCAGCTGGGAATAGAACTTTGCTTCCAGTGTCCTTGTTTTTGCGATGAGTTGGTTGGACTAGGGGAAGGGGTGGTACTTTCACTTGGACCACCGTGGAGACCGGACACATGACGCCATTCCGGAGGGAGGGACGACCGACGACATCGTGGAGTCGGAGAAGCTGCTTTGGACATTGGCGAAGGGAAAATAAATTTTTGATTGAAATTTAATGCAACTGAATTCAATTTTGTTTAAAATTTAAATAAAATAACAAGAAAATCCTCTATCAAAAATTTAAATTTGTTGGGACGCCCATGCCTTCAAAATCCCACCCACGCAATTTAGCACGAGAGACCCCTATCGACAATTTCTGTGTGTGCAGGTCGCACCCACGAGACTGGAGCATGACTTCCCCCCCCCCCCCTTGGGGTGCACGTGGAATGCAATATGTAAGAAATGTGGAGGGGGGGCAGAAAGAGCCGAGTGGGAGTCCAAGAGTTCAAGCTCTGCTCCTGGGAACGACTTCCAGGACCCGGGTTGCAATAAAATGATAATATTTATAGTTTTTGAACAAATGTTTTCCAACTGATAGCACGGGGGACAATATTTTCTCTTGAAACAGAGCGACGTCGGAAAACAGCTGTTGGGAAAATTTCTTGATATTTTATGCCCGTTTTTTTAAGTCAGTAAATTAAAGTCTACAAATTAGAACTTACCGCGTACAGTGCCGTCGAGTGTTCCATCAGCGCGGAGCAGCAGCCCAGGAAGGAGAAAATCATGACGAGGGCGCCGGCCCCGATCAGGATGTACACGCCGATGTAGTACTCGTAGATGTCCAGCAGCCGGATCCACTCGTCGATGCCCGGCTCGGCCCGGATGTAGATCGAGAAAGCGAACAGACCGGCGCCGATGATCTGGGTGGGAGAGGGAGAAAATAATGAAGAAAAATTATAATCAACAATGATCCGAAGGCATACATGGGAAATAAATACAAAAAAAAATAGCAAGGACCAAAGGATAAAAAAGAAAAAATAATAAAATTATTTTCTTCATTAAAAATGATTAATTTTCCGCAACTTTTTTTAACATTATTGTGTCCAATTTTGCAAAATGTAATATTTATCCCACTAAAATTGGTACTCACGGACTCATCGACAGATATTATTTTTTAAGAAAAACATTGTTACTTGTATTTATCTGAAACCACAAGATTATTAATTTTTGGTTTGAAAATAATGATTGTCTACACCCAGTAATAGCACCAATCAAATTTAAATAATTGCTAGAATGTGGTCTACCGATTATTTATTTTTGGAAAAAGGGTAATTCTCCGCCAACTCACACAGCAGTTGCCCCGACCCCTCTTCGATTTGCGTGAAACTTTGTCCTTGTCGTGATCGGGGACTTTCTTTTATAATAAAAACACAGATATTTTGCAATTAACAAACAACACATCTTATTCCACAGAAATTAACCACAAAACTGATTTGACAATCTTCATTTTCTCTTTCGCCGGCCGCGCGCATCTCGTTGTTTTCTCACTTGTTGTTCTCTCTCGCAGCTCGCTAGCGCGCTCTCGCACTCAATCTACAATCAGCTAACAAGGCAATATTCATGAAGGTGCGCACATTTTTGGTTGCGCTCTTAACTCTTATTTATTAATTATATCAATCTTATAATAAGTACTCATTTGATAATTAATTACATATTCAATCCTGCAACCCATAATCCCTACAGTCCTAAGGGGTAACTTTTGTCCCTGATAACGAATCCGAGGTCCGTTTTTTGATACCTCGTGACGGAAAAAAATCATTGAAAAAAACACTAAAAAAGTTTAAAATATTCTCCCATTTTCCGTTACTCGACTGTAAAAAATTGTGGAACATGTCATTTTATGGGAAATTTAATGTACTTTTCGAATCTACATTGACCCAGATGGGTAATTTTTTCATTTAGAACAAAATTTTTCATTTTAAAATTTCGTGTTTTTTCTAACTTTGCAGGGTTATTTTTTAGAGTGTAACAATGTCCTACAAAGTTGTAGAGCAGACAATAACAAAAATTTTGATATATAGACATAAGGGGTTTGCTTATAAACATCACGAGTTATCGTGATTTTACGAAAAAAAAGTTTTGAAAAAGGTACTTTTTGCGTTTCTCTTTGTTTCGTCTTCCGTGTCTGTCGCGGGTGACGATGAACGGCCATGATCGATGACGACCAACTTTTTCAAAACTTTTTTTCGTAAAATCGCGATAACTCGTGATGTTTATAAGCAAACTCCTTATGTCTATATATCAAATTTTTTGTAATTGTCTGTTCTACAACTTTGTAGAACATTGTTACACTCTAAAAATAACCCTGCAAAGTTAGAAAAAACAAAAAAAAATTAAAATGAAAAATTTTGTTCTAAATGAAAAAATGACCCTTCTGGGTCAATGTAGATTCGAAAAGTACATTAAATTTCCCATAAAATGACATGTTCCAAAAAATTTTACAGTCAAGTAACGAAAAATGGGAGAATTTTTAAAACTTTTTTAGCGTTTTTTTCGATGAAAAATACGTTTTTTCGGAATTCTGAGTACGCCATCAAATCGGGCGTCTAATTTTACATAAAAGTCCCTTTGACACCAAATTTCTATCTCATCACCGTTTCAGGCTGCAAATTATTGAAAAACTCCTCTTTTTTCGCATGTTCAAAAATGGAAGGGGTCGTACCACCCCTCCGTCACGAGATATCAAAAAACGGACCTCGGATTCGTGATCAGGGACAAAAGTTACCCCTTAGAACAAAGTTTCACGCAAATCGAAGAGGGGTCGGGGCAACTTTTTCCGATTTCGTGTGAGTTGGTAGAGAATTACCCAAAATTAAATAAAAACTTGGGAAAATTACCAAGTTTACAATTTATTTTCCAACATTTTTAAGCGAAAACTATCACAAAAAAGTTCTGTTATTGTTAAAAATTGCTTTTTCACAATGAATTTATCATAATTATTTGAATCCTGGCATTTCACCACTTTTTCCAATCTGTAGTTTCAACTAACTTACTTTACTAACTTTTTAAAAGCCTATATGTGCCAATTCGATTATTTATATTGTTTTATATTTTTTAAGAAAAAAAAAATAGAATTTCATGAAAATGTTTCAATAGACTTTTATTTACCATGTGATTTGAAAATGAAAGGATTTTAAATTTTCTTTGGATATGTTATTATACTTTATGTAAAATATTTAATTTAGTCACGTTTACATATTTTTATTTTTTTCTTAGCAAATTATTTCTGAGATTTTTAATTTTTTCCTAAATAAATTATAATTAAATACATTCAAATAAATGATTTTTTGAACTGAAATTATGCAGCTAGGTGAAAATAAAAATTGTATCAGTCATCTAAATAGAATCATCTTTATTAAAAAATATATTTCCTACATGTACAAAAATTTAATATTTTGAAACAAATTGAAACAAATATTATTATATAATTATAAAAATAAAATTTGACAAATTTATTAGTTTTTATACTATGAAAATTGCATATTCCATTTTTAAACGTCATAATTCGATAACAATACAAAAGATTTAACGATTTTAAGTGTGATTTTGCATAGCATAGCATAGCATTGGTGTAATTTTATTTTTCCTAGTCAAATTAACAAGTGTTTATTTTAATTTGTAAGTTTCTTTAGCTGTTTATAAGTCAAACTAAAAATTAAGATAGCATTTAAAAATCATTATTTTGAACAAACAATAAAAAAATGTTAGAATTTTAATAAATAAAACATGTTGATAAATTTAAAAAAATAAAGAAATAAATTTGCTGAAATTCATAGAAATCGTAAATTACCAAATCAACAAAAAATGATAATGTTAATCTTGTTTAAAATATTACAAAAAAATAAAGTTAACTGAAATATCAAACCCACCGCAATAATTCATAATGTTATTTAAAAAAAATAGAAAATATTCACAATTACCTGGAAAAAATAAGTTATGGTGAGACTAGAGCGTTCAATTTTCCCGGGGTTACAAAATTCCCGGGAAAAGGGAAATTTTCAACTAATTTCTTGAGAAATCCCGAGAATTCCGGGGAATTTTTAATTTATCAATGGTTGTTCTGATCCTGCTTCTGATAAGTATTTTGCAACAAAATTGTATAGATAAGCAACCTTAATGGTTGAAATGAGTGTGACGTTCAAAAAACTGCTTAATTGCTTGGGCTTCATCGATAAAGTACGTCACGCTAAAATCACCCAAAATTTACCCCCCCTCCCCCCTTTGTCACGCTTTTCCTATACTTATAACACGCAATGTCACACTTGCTCAGACCCCCCCCCCCCCTACCACCTAGAGCGTGACATACTTTATGGATGACGCCTTGTAAAAAATCATATAACTTCAAAAAGTTAAATAAATTGTCTTATTTTCTATGCTATCTCTCAAATCGTACAAAATCAAAGAAAAGTTTTGAGTTTGTTTTGTTTGTGAAATTTGAAAATTACTTTTGCATTTGATCCTGTTCGAGAAAATATGTTTAATAATAACATTGGCAAATAAAGTTGAAATGGGAAAAAAATCAGGCAAAAATAATGTTTTCCATGGCAAATTACTTTTACCAGAATTAGTACTTACTGGCTTGTGAATAAATAAATAATCAATGAATTTACCTTAAAAATCTAATTCAATAAAATCACAACTCAAATTAATTGAAAAATTAATTTATCGATATCAATTCAATGTTCATCCAACTTGATCACGGTAAACAAAAACGTTAAAAAATCTCAATTTTGATCTTGGCCTAAGGGGTCAATATCTTATTTTCAAAGGAGATAACAACAATTTTCGTTTAAAAAGGTTATCAAAAATAAAATGGATTATCTTTATTTTATAAAAGCAAAATTGTTGTTGCCCAAAAAATAAGCAACACAGTAAAAAAAGTTGAATTTTGGAATGTTGAAAATTTGGTAGGTTGAATATTACCTCTTTTTTTGTGTAATATTACTAAAAAAATGTAAACCTGATTAATATTTATCAAAAACTTATGAAAATTCATCATTTTCAGGGATAAAATTAATCATTTATTTTGCCACAAAATCTGTCACCATTTCCTGATGAATATTACAATCATTTTTTTGTCTGTGAAGATCTATTCCATGTTGTAAATACTTCAGAAATAAATGTTATCTGAAATAAACCTTAACCTCGAAATGAATAAAATCAAATTAGATTCTCTTATAATTATTTTTTTGTAAATTTACTAAACATTGGTGTTCAAAAGTTAGGAAAATGTATACTTCCACTTGAATTTCGGGAATTCCTGGGAAATTAATTAACTTCCCGGGGAACGAGAAATATTTTATTTCGGGGATTTCCGGGAATCCCCGGGATTTTTTTTTTTCGCGGGATGAGAAATTGGACGTCCTAGGTGAGACTCAATACTGAAAGAGCTTTTGAGTTGAACATTTAAGAATCAAGCTAAATAGAATTGAATGTCATTATAATCATCACTTTTACTTAACAACCTGTTCAACTTTTTTGTGCATCATAGGAACTTAGATTGATTTTTATTAGATAATTCTCTCTTTTGGTTTTTTAAGTGCTTTTTTATCGAGGTATTTTGATATTTATCCAGGATTCATCAATTTATCAAATCCGTTACTATTTTGAACCATGCTTAAGAAATTTTTAGCGCTTGGTCACAGTTAACACTAGATTTGAACGACCTCTGCGTAGAAACTAGATTCATGATTTTTAAGGGTGCACAGCAACGAAGGAAGTTGTTGTCTTCTTATTCAAAAATGGTCAAACTTACGGACCCAATCCTGCAATAACGGGAATGTAAAATTAATCAAACTTTGTTGTAAATTACTTTGAGAACAGTACTTTAGGGGATGAATAAAAAAAATATTTCGATAGTACTCGTAGTTTTGAAGATATTAAAATGTCTGTAACAAAAATCTGGGTGCAAAAGCTCTGGTTGATGTGCACCGTTAAGATTTGACGCAATTAAAATAATTAGTTTCAATTCTGTATCCGTTGAAATCTATAAAGAATATCGAACCAGTCCTGAAAGTTTAATATAAATTGGTTCTTATTTTGTACTCAAAAATGTAACATAAAAAATAAAACAGCTAGGATGAATTAATATTATCTTACCAATAAATATCTCCTCCAAAACATTTCCAATTTCATACCACGCAAATCAAAACTATTGCAATATGAAATTCCCTAAAAGCAGGAACAGCAGCAGCGCGTTTGGCAAATATTTCACCTCGGGGCAACTAAACATTTCAACCGCCACCCAGAAAAGGAATTTAATATATTTCCCCCATGGTGAGGTGATGCATCCCTCACCCAAACAAAAAAAAATAACACTCACATCCTGATCCTGAAATCCTGGCTAACCAAACCCTGAGCTCTAACCTCAATCATTCGCATACCTCGGTTTCGTCCTGTGCGAGTGGCTCCGACGGCGAGGGAACATTTTAATTTGTAGCAAAAATGCGGCGTGTGTTCATAACTATTAATATGAGTGCTCCAGAGTGGAAGAGTTGAGGGGAGAGGATTCATAACGTGCATTCCGGGAGCGATTTGCATCACTCAGTTGCTTCCCCTCAGCTAGCTGTTGCCGAGGACCCCTGAGCAGTTTCGAGATCAAAAGCACTGCCCCACCTGGCTCATGACTAACTGGGCTCTCTCAGGTGCTATAGTTTCTGGACGAAACTATTCAGCCAGCCAGCCAGCCAGCCAGGTTGCAATGCAAAGAATTTGATTAAACCATAAATCCAACCGAGCGTTTCCTGTTCACTTTGTCTCCTAACCGGACGGAGTTTGAAGCAGAGACTTGCAGGTGATACGAGACAGAATGGCCATTTCACTGGAAATCTGGTTTCATCCACTGAAAGTGACTGTCTCAAACTGGACAAGGAATGAGGTTTACATCTGGAAAGGCAAATTGGTGAAGCATTTATTGCTTCTTAATAAATGGTATTTTGAAAGTTAAATTACTGCTTTGGATCAAGAATGTTTCTATAATATGTATGATTTCTATAATCAACAATTTGTGCTGATTGAAACTTTAATTAATTTAGAATTATTACCATTTAAAATAATTAAAAAATATCAGTTAATTTACCTCACACATACCAATGTTACCCGTCCTTTTTTCATCCATATTAATTTTTCAATTTTGTTTTAATTCAAAATGTATAGAAAGTCACATCATGGCCAAACATATAAGGCATCGTTCTCGAATCATTGATGGAAAATAAAATCTTTTTTTTGTTTTTAGTTAGGTTGTTGCAAATATTTATTAAAATTTATGTCGCCCCCTCCCCTTCCTTCAAAATTTGTGCAAAAAATCAGGAAACTTCAAAAATTTATGAAAAAAGAAGTTAAATCTACTAAAAGCAATCCAAAATGCATTTTTCTGCATTGATAATCATATTTTTTTTATTTGGGCTGGATTGAAAATATTTAGATTTTTATGAAATTCCAATGCACAGCAGCGTAAAACTCTTTTTTTCGCATAAAATAATATTTTCGTCAATACTTACATATTTTGGAACCAAATGATTGCAAAATAACTGGACAGGTGAATAATGCATTTAAAAACACTTTCATTCAAATATAAACACCATGCCCCCCCCCCCCCCCCCCCCCCCTTGACTATGGTCAGAGGCGAGGGACATGAACTTCAAGAAAATATTTGCAACGGCCTTATTAGATTAAAAAAAATCTAAATGAATATCATAAATGAAAATAACTTAAGCAATTTAAAAAAAAAGCAATGATTCAATAAATTTTTAAGAGTTTTATAGAATTTTTTTAAGAGGCTGAGGGAAAGTCTAATTGATTCATCAAAAAGGGTTGAATATTTAAACATTTTCAAAGCAGCAGCCATAAAAAAAAAACAAAATTTGTTTTGGTTTGTGTAACTATTCAATAGCAAACAGCAAAAGATTTTTGAAATTAAGATCGACTGAGAAATTGATATGTCTTATATTTTGATAATGATTATTCTAGAGTTTTTCAGCAGGCCATAAATAAAAATATACCTATATGGAATCAAAAATGTTCTAATCAAATGATTGTCATTAAAGTTTAGAAAAAATAATCTTCTTTGGATCAATTTAAATGGTTTTATTCATTTGAAAAATCTAATTTGAAAAAAAGGCTTATCACAGAAACCTGAAGTTTAATTTTTAAACAATCCTGGAATTTTTTTTAAATATTTTATATATTTTTTTTTATAAAAAAATATTTCTGAGGTGTATAGTTTGAAATGTACCGCAATAGATCAAAATCATAGTCACAGCGGTCTCCAACAAAAAAAAAAAAAACATGCTAATGTTCACTAAAATATAACTTTTGATTTATCGAAATCCTTTAGAAAATAAATCAAAAGTTGATTTTTTGCTGGTTTATAATTTAATGAATAAATATTATCTATTTGGATATTTTACCTGAATTAATGTTTGTGTGAATTTATCAGAATAATTATTTTGAAGTAAATTTTAACAGAATCTGATGAAAACGAAAGATATTGCGTAGAAATTGTAATTTTACATCAAGAACATATTTTTCAAAAATCTGTTTCTGTTGAATTTTACTTTGTTAATTAAAATTTAAATCAACATTTCGAAATGTCATTGATATTTCGAAACTAAACAATGAATTTGAAATTCATTCAAACATCATATGATTGTGCAAAAATTTTGTAACAATGCTAAAAATGTTTTTTTTCTCAAAATAAGTCTGTTGAATATAAAGATATAAGAAAAAAAAAACATACATCCTGATTTTGTTAACATTACTTTTTCAATTTGCCGAATACTTCAAAATGATAATAAGTTCCCTTTTTTCAGATACAAAATGGCAATTTGAACAAAACCTTGAAAAAATGGCTTAATCGGCCAAAGTGTAACCTCTGACAAATTGTTTAAAAAAAGGAGTTCTTTAATTAGTTTTTTATGACTTTTTTTTTATCAAATTCGAAAGGTTGAAAAAAATTGTATTGTATATTTCAAATTAGTGCTCTAAACCTTTTTTAAATCAGTTACTTAATTTTTTTAACAGAGTACAAAATATGTGATCGTTTCAAATTCATTTTTTCCGGTAATATTAATTCTGCTAATCAAATTTCTTAATAATTAAAAATATACACTTATATACCATTTATAAAAAAATATTTGTGATGACATCAAAACTGTACAAAAAAAACCATTCAATATTTGCCGAAGACTTTTTACATTGCCACAGTGTTCGGAATGGCAAAATTAAGTGGAATAAATTGATAACTTCTTTATTTGACGTCCAAGACAAATGGTGTCTTGGGACGAGTTGTTGTACTTGTACTCTTTTGAAGTTATTGACATACAGGGTGACGAACTTCCAGGGTGTCAACCAAAAATTAACTTTGTTGGATGACGTTGTACGGCTTTGGTGTCTACGGCAAAGTTGTAGAGGAGAAAATTTCATTAAAGTTTGTCGAAGGCGTCAAATTTGTAGCTCTTAATCTACTCGAATTATACGCCATTTTTGCAAAAATGGTTCAAAAAAGCACTTTTTTGGTGATAACTTAAAATGTTAGCATTTTAGCGGCCTACTATGTAAAGAGTTGTTTATAACATAAAATTACACATATTCGACGAAGACAGCAAAATGATTTGAGCCTTTTTTTAAGGAGTTATAACTGATTTTAGAATCTTATTGAAAAACGTGGTAATAATCGGTAAATTGAAGGGTAAATTGATACATTTTAATGGCAAAACATTGTTTATGCTTAAAATTATTACACACATTCTAAAATAATAAATATAACATGTTTAGCCCAGTACTAATGTAAGGAAATATTTTCAATAATTGTGCGTAGTTAAAATTAAGAATTTCCTTTAATATTTGGTCACTTTAGAAAGGTTATTGTTGTTTAATTTTTTCATAGAAAATGTTTTTTTTTCCATGAAAATTGATCAATTTACCCTTCAATATACCGATTATTACCACGTTTTTCAATAAGATTTCGCGTAAAAATTAGAAATAATTGATAAAAAAAATCGTAAAATCCAAATTGAGATACCTGAAAATAGAGAGAGAGATATTTTCAGAAAATGTAGTTGAAAGTGTCTACTTTCAGGTGCATTGTTCGGTTTTGCGCCAAAATGCGCTATTTGAAAACATAGCAACTTGAAAATAGGCTCAAAATCAAATAAAAACAGTTATAACTCCTCAAAAAAGGCTCAAAACATCGTCGAAGATGTGTAATTTTATGTTACAAACAACTCTTCACATAGAAGGCTGCAAAAATGCTAACATTTCAAGTTATCACCAAAAAGTGCTTTTTTGGACCATTTTTGCAAAAATGGCGTATATCTCGAGTAGATTAGGAGCTACAAATTTGACGCTTTCGACAAACTTTAATGAAATTATCTCCTGTACATCTTTGCCGAAGACACCAAAGCCGTACAACGTCATCCAACAATGTTAGTTTTTGGTTGACGCCCGGAAGGTCGTCAGCCATATTCAAGTGCTGGATAAAAAAAAGATTTTTCCACTATTTCCACTGAATAAATAAGAAAAATTGGTATTATTAGCCATAGTTTAAAAAAAAATATGGAAGAAAGTGTTTTTAATTGCATTTTGCATTAGTCTATTTGTATTGCATTCAATTGTTTTAAAAATCTATGTACTGAAGATATTGTTTTGGGTATATAACTGGATATTTGCAAATCTCCCATTCTCACCATTTTTCCAAGCTTAAAAATTTTTCATTTTGGTGAGCCTCAAATTCTGGGAAAAACCATCCCACTCACGCAATGATTTATGGACGAAGCCGAACATATTGTCACCCATTTGTCCAGTGTTTCGTGGCAGTGCATTTTTTAAGGGGAGGGCGCCGATTCCCGCTTAAAAATTGCAACAGTCTTTGTTTTATTGGTCCGCCACAAAAAAGAGTGCTGGATTGTGGAATAACATTTTAAATAGGTTTAATGCTTTTAAATTTATTGAAAAATAAATAAAATTCTTGCAATTAAATCATTGATAAATTTCAAACTTCCTCAAACGAAAATCAACCATAAATTAACACGTTAAAAATGCTTAACCAAGTTCATCCCAAAAATATCCAGCGATCACGATGATGGATGCGATGACCAATGACTGGCGACACTGCCAGGACCACCCCCCATATGGATCGTGGCGGCGATGATGATGATGAGTATTTCCGGCTGACTTTTTCCCTTCTGACAGCCGTTTTTTCGGCCTGCCAGCTTCGCTCTGTCTGCTGTTTGGGGGGGGGTGGCAAAGTGGAACCGTTATTTATGAGCTTTTATTACACCCCAAATTCCAGTGGACACTTTGGCAGACAGAGGCAAAAATCGCGACGCATCAGTTGGGTGACAGATGGTAGACTATGGGTTAAGTTTGAAATTTTTACTTAAAATGACTATCTTTTTTAAATTTTCCAACATTTTTTTAAAGGATCTCCGACTTTTTCCTCCCTCTCCCAAATCACAATCATTTCCAACAATCACGTAAAAAGGTTCTTCTTTACAATTTTTATCTTCCCTCACCTGAAAAATAACCACAAGCACGGCATTCAACCGGCACTCTCTTGACTGAACAAAACGAATGCAATTTTTCACACCACCAACCCAAACCCGTCGTCTTCCTTCCGATTCAAGAAAAAGGAAAATCGGGAGGGGAAACGACTTATCTCGAAAGCAAATCCCAGAATGGAATCCTTCAACAGACTCTCCCCCAACCCTCCCTTAAAAGCTGGAGCGCCGTAAATGAAACTGCTAAGAAAATCGAATGCAAATGGAAATGCAACCCCGCAACCACAAATACAATAGTCTTGCAAGAAAAAAAAATCCCGCACAGGAAAAACCAAATTGTGCATCATTTGTAGCGAAAGCCATGAAAATGCTCACTTAACGCTGATTTACATAATGTTACACATTCCTGGCAGGAGCAGTTTCTGCGCAGTGTTGCTGGCAAAAAAAAAAGAAAGTGTGGAAAAATGGCATTTTTCCGCCACCGCTGCTTGGAAAGTGGACTCTCTGGACATGACGGTGAAGCGCATTTCCGGTGCACTTTTGCGGAAAACGCTGCTGGAAGAAGTTGGGTTGGATGAAGAAGTGGGAGGGGGGAAATGCTGATAAATTGTGTATTATGCTTGATAGGGCATTTGAATAAGGGAAAATGTGCAGCAGGATGCCAATCCAATTGGGTGGTCATTGTTGTTTGGATTGGTGTTGGAAGGAGAAAAATGCAAGTGACTTTGAGGAAATGGAAACTAACTTCTTGAAATGAAAAATTGTAGAGGAAGTTGATTAAAAATGGGATCAACCAATAAGACAGTGATATACTTTCAGTTACTTAAAAAAGGAGGCTTAAGGAAACAATGTAATTCACTGCCATTTTGTGAAAAATTTAAATCTATTTAAAAAATGAATAGAGGCAACATGACAAATAGAATTTAAATGTAAGTTTTATTCAATGAAAAAAAAAACAAAATTCCTCAATCTGGGTCATTCTCCGCCAACTCACACAGCAGTTGCCCCGACCCCTCATCGATTTACGTGAAACTTTGTCTTAAGGGGTAGCTTTTATCCCGGATCACGAATCCGAGCTCAATTTTTCGATATCTCGTGACGGAGGGGTGGTACGACCCCTTCCATTTTTGAAAATTTAATAATTTAATAATTTCCAGCCTGAAATTGTGATGAAATGGAAATTTTGTGTCAAAGAGACTTTCTAGAAAAAATGGACGCTCGATTTGATGGCGTACTCAAAATGCTGAAAAAAACGTATTTTTCATTGAAAAAAAAAAAACTCAAAAAGTTTAAAAAACTCTGGCATTATCCGTAATTGGACTATAAAATTTATTGAGACATGTCATTTTGTGGAAAATTTATTGTTCTTTTTGAATATGCATGCATTTTATGGATAATTTATTGTTCTTTTCGAATATGCAATAACCCAGAAGGGTTATTTTTCATTTTAAACAACAATTTTCATTTTAAAAACTAACTTAATCCACCTATGTGATTGGAGCCATCCTCACTCATTACCAACAATGGCTGTACACAAATTTCATCTATTTTTTAGACCAGGAATTAGAAGTACATAAATATCACTTAATTGGCCATATCTCGAGACAGGGTTACCAGATCTTCAATGTTTTGGACTCGTTGGAACAGTCTTTTGATAACCTAACCAACGATGGGTCGGATGATGGACCTGGACATAGTTTGAATTTAGTTAAGTGAGATCCGGATATATGTGAAAAACACATTTTTATACATAACTTTTGAACTACTTATCGAAACTTCAATCTATATAAAACTCGATCCATGGGACCCTAAACCAAGTCGAATGCAACAGGTTCGGGTTAAATCGGTTCAGCCAGTGCCGAGAAACATGAGCTAGTTTGTTGGTCACATACATACATACACACACACACATACACACAGAAATTTGTTCAGTTTTCGATTCTGAGTCGATATGTTTACATGAAGGTGGGTCTACGACGTTTTTATACAAGGTTCATTTTTAGAGCAGGATTATAGCCTTACCTCAGTGAGGAAGGCAAAATCGTTTTGCCTTCCTCACCTTACTGAGGAAAGGCTATAAAATCACTCGAAAAATGAACTTCTTAATTTGACCTCGTAGACCCACCTTCACGTATACCTATCGACTCAGAATCATGTTCTGAGCAAATGTCTGTGTGGATGTGTGTAGGTGGGTGGACAAAAAATTGTCACTCGATTATCTCCGGACTGGATGAACGGATTTTGACCGTATTAGTCTCATTCGATCCGTCTTGGGGTCCCATAGGTCTCTATTTAAAATCAGCAAGTTTAGTTAAGTACTTCAAAAGTTATGCTAAAAAAACGATTTTGGCGTATGTCCGGAAGATTGTAAAAAGGGTGGTTTTTGCAAGAAACCCTATCATGTTATACATTTTCAGAAAGGTATTAAAAAGACCTTTCCAATGAGCCCAAAACATTGAAGATCTGACAGCCCTATCAAAAGTTATTAGCACTTAAGTGTTATTTATACACTTTTTGGAGGCCGGATCTCAGATATTTCAATGATAATGATGTCCGGGTCCATCATGCAACCCACCGTTAGTTAGATAATCGAAAGACCTTTCAAATGAGCCTAAAACATCAAGGATCTGACAACCCTATCAAAAGTTATTGGCACTTAAGTGTTATTTATACACTTTTTGAAGGCCGGATCTCAGATATTTTAGTAAAAATGATGTCCGGGTCCATCATGCGACCCATCGTTAGTTAGATAATCAAAAGACCTTTCAAATGAGCCTAAAACATCAAGGATCTGACAACCCTATCAAAAGTTATTGGCACTTAAGTGTTATTTATACACTTTTTGAAGGCCGGATCTCAGATATTTTAGTAAAAATGATGTCCGGGTCCATCATGCAACCTGTCGTTAGTTAGACAATTGAAAGACCTTTCAAATGAGCCTAAAACATCAAGGATCTGACAACCCTATCAAAAGTTATTGGCACTTAAGTGTTATTTATACACTTTTTGAAGGCCGGATCTCAGATATTTTAGTAAAAATGATTTCCGGGTCCATCATGCGACCCATCGTTAGTTAGATAATCAAAAGACCTTTCAAATGAGCCTAAAACATCAAGGATCTGACAACCCTATCAAAAGTTATTGGCACTTAAGTGTTATTTATTCACTTTTTGGAGGCCGGATGTCAGATATTTCAGTGAAAATTATGTCCGGGTCCATCATGCGACCTGTCGTTAGTTAGACAATCGAAAGACCTTTCAAATGACCCTAATGCATCGAGGATCTGACAACCCTTTCAAAAGTTATTAGCACTTAAGTGTTATTTATACACATTTTAGAGGTCGGATTTCAGATATTGTGATAAAAAATATTGTCTGAATCTTCCATGCGAACTATCGTTGGATAGGTTTTTTTGCCGATGAGCCAGAAAAATTAAAGGTCTGCGAACCCTATCAAAAGTAGTTAGTAATAAAGTTGATTTGTTAAACATGTTAAGGGAAT
Source organism: Culex pipiens pallens (assembly GCF_016801865.2). Classification (NCBI taxonomy): domain Eukaryota; kingdom Metazoa; phylum Arthropoda; class Insecta; order Diptera; family Culicidae; genus Culex; species Culex pipiens. Next base: position 203,695,587 of record NC_068938.1, read on the forward strand.
GTTTGCTTTTATGAATGTGAGGAAGGCACCAACCACCTAAAGGTGGATTAAGTAACGTTTTTTTTTATAACTTAGCAGGGTTTTGCCTTCCTCACTGAGGTAAGGCTATAATCCTGCTCTAAAAATGAACTTTGTATAAAAACGTCGAAAACCCACCTTCATGTATACATATCGACTCAGAATCGAAAACTGAACAAATGTCTGTGTGTATGTGTGTGTGTATGTGTGTGTGTATGTGTGTGTGTATGTGTGTGTGTATGTATGTATGTGACCAACAAACTAGCTCATGTTTCTCGGCACTGGCTGAACCGATTTGACCCGAACTTGTTGCATTCGACTTGGTTTAGGGTCCCATAGATCGAGTTTTATACAGATTGAAGTTTCGATAAGTAGTTCAAAAGTTATGTATAAAAATGTGTTTTCACATATATCCAGATCTCACTTAAATGTATGTAAACTATGTCCGGGTCCATCATCCGACACATCATTGATTATATTATCAAAAGACCTTTCCAACGAGTCCAACACATTGAAGATCTGGCAACCCTGTCTCGAGATTTATCCACTTAAGTGATATTGTTGTCCTTTTTGGAAGCCGGATCTAACTTAAATGTATGTAAACTATGTCCGGATCCACCATCCGACCCATCGTTGATTAGGTTATCAAAAAACCTTTCCAACGAGTCCAAAACATTGAAGATCTGGCAACCCTGTCTCGAGATATGGCCACTTAAGTGATATTGATGTACTTTTTGGAAGCCGGATCTCACTTAAATGTATGTAAACTATGTCCGGGTCCATCATCCGACCCATCGTTGGTTAGGTTATCAAAAGACCTTTCCATCAAGTCTACAACATTGAAGATCTGGCAACCCTGTCCCGAGATATGGCCACTTAAGTGATATTTATGTTCTTTTTTTAATCCAGATCTAAAAAATAGATGAAATTTGTGTACAGCCATTGATGGTAATGAGTGAGGAAGGCTCCAACCACATAGGTGGATTAAGTTAGTTTTTTTTAGAGTGTCACAATGTTCTACAAAATTGAAAGGCAGACATTTACACAAAATTTGATGAGTAATCATAACGGGTTTGCTTGTAACCATCACGAATTATTGTGATTTATCGGAAAAAGTTTTGAAAAAAATGAAACGTGAAATGTGAGAAACAAAAAAGTGGCTTTTTCAAAACTTTTTTTTTCTTAAAATCACGAAAATTCGTGATGGTTACAAGCAAACCCCTTCTGTTTGAAATTGTCTGCTATACAGCTTTTTTCAACATTGTTACACTCCAAAAAAAAAACCTGAAAAGCTGGAAAAAACACGGAATTTGAAAATTAAAAATTGTTTTCTTAATGAAAAAAATACCCTTCTGGGTTATTACAGATTCGACAAGGACATTAAATATTCCATGAAATGACATTTCCCAAAAAAATTACAGTCAAGAAGTTT
>NC_068938.1:203697136-203732563 GCF_016801865.2 Culex pipiens pallens
CAAAAACAAAAACAATAACAATATTATATGATTTAATGTTTTAATGTTTTAATGATTTAATGATTTAATGATTTAATGATTTAATGATTTAATGATTTAATGATTTAATGATTTTATGATTTTATGATTTTATGATTTTATGATTTTATGATTTTATGATTTTATGATTTTATGATTTTATGATTTTATGATTTTATGATTTTATGATTTTATGATTTTATGATTTTATGATTTTATGATTTTATGATTTTATGATTTTATGATTTTATGATTTTATGATTTTATGATTTTATGATTTTATGATTTTATGATTTTATGATTTTATGATTTTATGATTTTATGATTTTATGATTTTATGATTTTATGATTTTATGATTTTATGAATTTATGATTTTATGATTTTATGATTTAATGATTTAATGATTTTATGATTTAATGATTTAATGATTTTATGATTTTATGATTTTATGATTTTATGATTTTATGATTTTATGATTTTATGATTTTATGATTTTATGATTTTATGATTTTATGATTTTATGATTTTATGATTTTATGATTTTATGATTTTATGATTTTATGATTTTATGATTTTATGATTTTATGATTTTATGATTTTATGATTTTATGATTTTATGATTTTATGATTTTATGATTTTATGATTTTATGATTTTATGATTTTATGATTTTATGATTTTATGATTTTATGATTTTATGATTTTATGATTTTATGATTTTATGATTTTATGATTTTATGATTTTATGATTTTATGATTTTATGATTTTATGATTTTATGATTTTATGATTTTATGATTTTATGATTTTATGATTTTATGATTTTATGATTTTATGATTTTATGATTTTATGATTTTATGATTTTATGATTTTATGATTTTATGATTTTATGATTTTATGATTTTATGATTTTATGATTTTATGATTTTATGATTTTATGATTTTATGATTTTATGATATTTTGATTTTATGATTTTATGATTTTACGATTTTATGATTTTATGATTTTATGATTTTATGATTTTATGATTTTATGATTTTATGATTTTATGATTTTATGATTTTATGATTTTATGATTTTACGATTTTATGATTTTTTAACAAAACATCACAATTGCTTAATTTTTATATATTGAAAATCGAACCAAAAATTTTCAAGATATCGTCAGTTAATAATTCGTCAGCTGTGTGCTATCTTGTGACATAGACCATTTTGGTCGAAAATGAGGTAATGATGACGTTTTGCTATACTTAACAAACACTACAAGATGCTTTATCCCGATTTTGGAAACTCGCTTCCGTTTCCCGGATATCGCAATACACACTTGTGACATAGACCATTTTATCATCAAAATGATCGTGCACACTTGTGACATGTCATACATGTTGTTGGAAAATGTGGAAAAATTTTCTTGTTTTTCACAAATTTATGTTGATACACACTTTCTAAAGGCAATGCAATCTTTTGTGCTGAAAATATACTGATTAAGTCGGTTAAACTATTGATTTAAGTCTATTTTAGTTTGTATGGGAATTCTGTGCACACTTGTGATACGTAGTACAATTTTACTTTCGAAACACACTTGTGACACGTGCTTTTTAGATTTTTGTTTACATAATTTACTGTATCTTTTAACTGGTGTAACCAAATTAGTTGAAACTTGGAGCGTTTGTTAAGCGATAGTATACGAACCAATTGCTTCAAAAAGTTTGGCTCTATCATTCATGAATTTGAAATTATTTACCAACAAACTTTAAAAATCGATTTTCTCGAAAAGTACTAAATGGTCGTTGTCACAAGATAGCACACAGCTGACGAATTACAGACTAATTTGGTGGTTCTTTAAAAAAACTCTTCGATTCGAATTGATTGTTAGGTCTTAAGTAAAATTGTAAAACATTTTTTCATTTTTTCAGAAATATTTTTCGCATGCTGTTCATTTAAAAAAAATCAGTTCAATTTATTTTGACCATATTCTAAATATTTTTGGCTAATTAAATTTTTTAAATTTTTTTTTCTCTGGAACCCTGTTTTGCTCCGTCATTTAAAAATACGTATTTTGTGAATTCAACTTTTAGTAATAAAGGGTAAAAAAAATCAGATATTTTGTTTTTCGTGTTCCTATTTTTTATGCAAAATGACGAAATTAAAGTTTCGTAGATTCATCAAAAAATAAAAGTCGATTTGCGTAAATGGAGAGAATCACTAAAATTAAGAACGATAGAGGTTTCACTGTCGATGAAATTGATTCCTTTTTCCTTAATTAAGTACCATTTTAATAGGCCATTGAACCTATTTGCACAAAGGTCACTTGAACAGCTAGGCCGTGCCTTCAGCAATTTATCCACTTACCCGTTTAATAGCCGCCCTAATCGATCGAACACAAATATTATTTTCCACTTATAAAATTTCATTCTATTAAGCAGTAAAACTCACCTTCCAAGGCTCCCATCTAATCGAACCCCTTAAGCACTCTGAAAACAGTCATTAATTCAAACACAATGCACCCTCTATTAGTTTCGAATTCTGCCATCTAGCTTCGCCAGCGCCTTAGATTCAGAGTACACCAGAAGTACACCAAGTGCCAAGATAATCTCAACCTGACAATGTTTTTAAGCATTCGCACACACACCCTTTTCAAAGCAGTTTCAGGAAAAATGAATTAGGCTTATCTGGGTTTTCGACCGGGCGAGGGAGTTTGCCGAACCTGTTGAACAAATTTGCGATTCAAGCTACCTCAACACAAAGAGTGCGAGATACAGCTTTTGGCTTCGAGATCAGATTTTGCCCAGTGACCCATTATGTTCGATTCTAGGCAGCTCCAAAGGTCTCTCGCGCGCAGGGTCTTGCGCCATTTTTGCTCACTCTTGGTTGGTCCTAGTTCCTGCAGTTTCTTGTTTGGCAACCTTAGAAAACCGTTAACAAGTGAAACTGTTTAAATCATACGGGAGGCATTTTTTGTGGGGTTCTTGAACTATGAGCTAACTTTAACCATAAAAATTACAGAGGGTGTTTGATTTTAGAAACTGACTTTAAGTAATCGTCGTCTAATGGATTTGACACTATTTAAAGGTTGTGGAGTTTGGTAACTTTTAATGTGATTCCTACTCCAACTTAGGCTCCAGCTACTGAAGTTGTACTGACTTCGTCTTCAGCTTATCATTATTTTAGTAAATTTTAGTATTGTAGTAAATTTTATAAAATAAAAAGAGGGATTCCACTGTGAAATTTTATTATGATTTTAATTTCCATCTTGGATTTTTTATTGAAATTTTGTAGAATTTTCTCGTGGAGAATAATGTGTTCATTAATGAAGAAATTATTTACATTCGATCCATGGACTAAAAATCCTTAACTCTCTGTACTGAATGTCAAGCCTCAGTTTGGCAAAGTATTGCGAATTGTGAAATTTTCCAACACTTTTGCGCCGTTCGTTGTCGTTGTTCCAATTTGGGCACCAACAAACATATCCCCATCCAGTTTAAACCTCGGCCACCGCAGCTTTAGGTTCAACCTGTCCAAATCCATTTGCAAGCACTCGCAGCGAGTGGATAGAGATGCCAAAGTGTAAGACACTAAGTACACGAAATGAACGCGGCTACCTCTTGTTGACCAGATTTTTTTAGGTCGTGAAACTTGTGGCGGTTAAAGCATTTGCACAACTTAGTTGGTTCGAGAAGATCAATTACGGAAACGGTGACGACGGTGAGGATTTCCTCACTTTTTTCCAACAGGGCTTTGCTGGTGGTTCCCACGAGAATTTTAGGAGCTCAACTTTTCTGATCGTTCAACTCAATATTTTTTTCGATATTCTTTAAGTTACTCTTATTTTCTGAAAAAAAATAAGGATTTATTTGAGAACTCATTGTTGCAGTTGTTTATTTGGGTTTACACGCTTAGGGTTTTTCAAGATAATTTAAAACTGTTACAAACAAATTAATAAATCCGATCTTGTTTATCTTTTACAATTGATCATTTTGAAACACTTAACAACGCAACAAACATTACCATCATCATGTATGGAATGTTTTGCAAGCCAGAACCTTCACATTTCTTCTGCCAAATCTTTTTTTTAGATTTCTTGTACTAGAGCTTGTGAAACAGGCACATTTTCTGGTAGAAATCTTTTTGAAGTCAGAATTGTTCACAATCTCTGACTGAAAAGCTAGAATTTTCCGAGGATTCCGAATATGTAAAAATTGAGCCCAAAAAGTGCCGTCTTCTTGGGCTACAGGGCAAAAGTTAACGTTGTAAAAAGTTTGTTAAAGAAAAATCGTAAATCTATGAGAAAAATTGCGATTGGCCAAAAAGTTGATACCGTAGGCTTATAGTCCATGAAATTACCTATCTTTTGATCCCTAGGAGTATGGGTGTTGGAAGCTGTTGCAAAAAGATATCAAGGTTAAAAAAAAATAAATTTTTAACAGTAATTTGCAAAAGCTATGAGAAAAAGCCAAATCAATCTTAGATGTGTATAGCACATTTAAAAGTGCTTCAAAAGACCTTTCGAATGCATCTAAGAGAGTTGGAATTGATCAAGTTTTACGCAAATGGGAGCAATTTTATGATTTTTCATGTTTTTTGGACCTCAAACATCAATGCCCGTTTTACCCCACATCCCTTTGTCGTAGAGGGCTCATGTTTGGCATAAGTTCATATTATGTTAGCATGAGTTCATCCAAATCAGAGCACCTCGATGCGACCTGTTACACACTGGTGAAAATCTCGCTCTTAAAAAAAAGAAACAATGGAGCTCACTTTTTCTTTTGAAAAAAAAAAACCATTTGGAGGTAATGCTGGAGACTTCAAACCTCATTCTTAGGATTAGTTAATTTTCACGCTAAAACCCGATTTAATATGACTAGAGGTGAAATAGAGCCTTTCTTACAAAATGATAAAACTCCGAAAAATATATTGGTGTAATTATTTTTTTCAGAAATATAATGCTACCACACAATGAGAATTTGACCTAAAGCTTCGAATCTTTTTAGACTAAACCTCAAATGCATTTTTTTTTTAATTTCAGGGGTACATTATGGGTCGCAAAATGATTATATTTAATTAAGAAAAACTTATTTGATTGACATTATTAGAATAAAAAAAATAAAGGGTACTCAGTCTTTAATGTTAGTCTATGATTAACTTAAAAAAATATGTATCGATATTGCACTTTGTCGATCTATTATGAGAAGCCAGAAAGAACACTTTCACGCGCAGCGTAAAACGCGCAAGCGTAAATGTGCTGGCGTTTATGCTTCGACTTGACGACTTGTTGATCTTTCGAGCGAGAACGAGCTGGGACTTTGAATTTGATGTTCAGTATATGATTCTGTATAAAACCAAAAATTTAATGGGAAAAATAGAGTAAAAATAGAACGAAAAACACTACTATGGCTATATCTCTGGAAATACATTTTGGAAAAGCTTCAAATTTTGGGCCTTAGCAATTTATGGCGCATGTTTTCGAATGGACTTTTGTTTGAAACTGAATTCTTTTAATTTTAATTTTAGAGGATAAAATACCTCTAAAAATGGCTTTGACCACATTTACTGGTCGAAAATTGTGAATTGAAAAATAAAATGTTCGTCTCCGACCCCACGGCTACAAATCTGAAATGTAAAAATTGTGGGTTTTACGAGCGATTTTTTCAATGATGGAAGACACAAATTTTTAAGAGTGGATACAGACATCGCTCAATTATTTCAGAAAAAGAGCTCTCAAAAATCAGACTTTGAGTTCTGGGTTCCGGGCCAAAATTTAATCGAAAGAGCGCATCTGGGACGAACCCTCGCCGTGCACGAATTTTTTAAGATTTCTGAGAAAAGCGTTTTTCCAAAAGCAAACCTTAAACCTTTCTTTTGTAAGAAAGGCAAAAAATTCAATTTTCACTGTAACCACTATTCGAAAATAGAAAATTTCACGGAGCGTGAATAATGCTAAAATAAGCTTTAAAGTCTTCTGTTAAACAAGCGGAATGATGTTTGGATATTTAAATATACATTAAACATCCTAATTGTGTGCTTTTGCAAGCTGAAAATTTTCAGTATTCACGGGGACCATCAAGTCAAATTGTAGGATTTTCACGGAACGAAACGAAAATATTCCAAAAATGAGCTGTTCAAATGAAAAGTCATTAATCTTGAATAAACTGCGTTTGAATTTTAAAATTGCTTCTGGAATGCAACCTTAAAATGATATAGTAGTCAAATTGTTTTTACACGGAATTTATCTGGCACATTAACGGTTAGTATCTTCAAAACTACGGGTACTATCGAAATATGTTTTTATTCATCCCCTAATGTCCACAATGTAATTTACAACAAAGTTTGATTAATTTTCCAATCCCTTTATTGCAGGATCGGGTCCGTGAGGCAAAAAGTAATCAAAATTGCTTGTTACATTTTAACAAAATACAAAGATTGAAATCGATTGTACCAATTTTCCATGATAATTTAAATTTTTAACATAAATATCCAACTCCCCCTCCCATCATTTTCCTATTCATATGGATAATTTTGAAGTGGGGAGATGATTTCAGAAAATCTTTCAATTTCACGGGATTTCACGGAAATTGTGGAATTTCACGTTGTCCGCAAAATCGTGAAAATTTACTAACCCTACGTCATGCTAAAAAAACAAAACATGATTTCAATAAACAATTAAAATTAGTCATTTGCATTCAAATTTTGTAATTTCTGAGACAAATGATCAGTGTTAAAAATCAAATTTAAAATTCTGCTGCTATTTGAACATAAATTAAATCATTATGAAATCTATCTATACACAAAACCTTTAAACACAGCCTTAAAAATGATTTCTCAAATTTTGAAAATAATTTCAATCGTTGAAGTTCGCTGGTTAAATCGGCAATTATTAAGAAGCTAAATCTACAATTCAGGAAACAAAAAAGACATCTTTTGCGCTTGGGTTATGGATGGTATAAAATCTGGTTCAAGAGTTTAAAATATTTGATAAACAATTGATGACGGAAAAAACGAAACTATTGTGAAACTTAATTTCAAAAATCAATTTGAGATGCAGAATCAAATTTTGAATCGAAAATGACAAATTTTTTGATAAGTTTCACCGTGTTTGAGTTAGGACGTTGCAAATATTTTGCAAAGCTTATGTCATCAGGACAAAAATCATTTTTTCAAAAAAATCTAAATTTCAATGAAATTTGACTTGCCATTAAATGAAAATAATTTCATGTTAATTTTCCTCAGTTGATATTTGTTTTAAGCATGAGTGAACCAGTTATAATATATTTTAAATTTGATGTGCGTCTTGTGAAAAAAAAATATTGGAAAATCGGGTTCTCTCAGAGTCAAGTTATTATTATCAGTTATTATAATTTATTTGTTGCATTTTTATTGCTGTAGATTATATTAAATTCATAGATTAACTCGAATTGTAAGTCTGCTTCTGTAAACTTTTTGATACTGTTTCGAAGTTTAACACTGATCATGACGGCTAAAAAAAGCATTCATGTGGGGAAACAAATATTCTCATTAGATAAGTAGATTCAATAAAAACCACAATACTGATTAGCATTTCAAGCATAGCTTATGAAACCCATTTTTTTCGATAAAGCCAATTTGCCTCGAACCCAACAAATCATCAGGAAATCGACCACTCGTCAGCATTGCGAAATCAAAATCATTACAAACGCACCCCAACCTTCAATTACATCTGACCATTAGACAACTGTCACGCGGCTCGTTAGCAGGCAGTGTCACAAGCACTCACACGCACACGAGTTTATGCAAATTTTTCGACACCGTTGCATGCAAATCCGGCGCGAGATTAGCGAAATCTAAAACTAAAACACATCGCCACAGTACCGGAAGAACTTGCGAGCTGTGGCTGTGGGCTGCTTCCATCAATTAGCATCTGGAGATTGCAAAATAAAAAACAAGTACTAAGGAAGTGCAATAAATTCAATTAAATCCAAACCAAGCCCATTAGTGGCAGCTTCGATCGATCGGAACGGCATCTGGTTAAAATGTTGATAAATGAACAAACCCTCGCAATCATGATGTGACAAGTCTGTCGAACGTTCAAGAGAGAGAAAATATTGAAAAAAAAAACATGCTGCAATAATGTGTATGATATTGAGCACCACCTTTGACCAGCAGAAGTGCAATGATTGAAAATTGTGTTCTGATGCCCTGATCGGCTCGAGTTTCATAAATATTGATGCACTCATATTAATTAATTAATTTTACTCTTTGATGGTTCACGACATCAGAAAGGGATAGTGACAAAGCAGAATTGATTTCATAAGCAAAAAGCAAAAAGCAAAAAGCAAAAAGCAAAAAGCAAAAAGCAAAAAGCAAAAAGCAAAAAGCAAAAAGCAAAAAGCAAAAAGCAAAAAGCAAAAAGCAAAAAGCAAAAAGCAAAAAGCAAAAAGCAAAAAGCAAAAAGCAAAAAGCAAAAAGCAAAAAGCAAAAAGCAAAAAGCAAAAAGCAAAAAGCAAAAAGCAAAAAGCAAAAAGCAAAAAGCAAAAAGCAAAAAGCAAAAAGCAAAAAGCAAAAAGCAAAAAGCAAAAAGCAAAAAGCAAAAAGCAAAAAGCAAAAAGCAAAAAGCAAAAAGCAAAAAGCAAAAAGCAAAAAGCAAAAAGCAAAAAGCAAAAAGCAAAAAGCAAAAAGCAAAAAGCAAAAAGCAAAAAGCAAAAAGCAAAAAGCAAAAAGCAAAAAGCAAAAAGCAAAAAGCAAAAAGCAAAAAGCAAAAAGCAAAAAGCAAAAAGCAAAAAGCAAAAAGCAAAAAGCAAAAAGCAAAAAGCAAAAAGCAAAAAGCAAAAAGCAAAAAGCAAAAAGCAAAAAGCAAAAAAGCTGAAAAATCTGAAAAAGTTTATAAGCTGAAAAGCAGAAAAAAGAGACAAAGCAGATAAAACAGAAATAGCAGGAAAGCAGGAAAAGCAGAAAAAGCAGAAAGAGCAGGAAAAGCAGAAAAAGCAGAAAAGGCAGAAATAGCAGATAAAAAGAAAAAGCAGAAATAGCAGAAAACAAGAAAAAGCAGAAAATGCAGAAAGAGCAGGAAAAGCAGAAAAAGCAGAAATAGCAGATAAAAAGAATAAGCATAAATAGCAGAAAAAGCAGAAAAAGCATAAAAAACAGTAAAAGCAGAAAAAGCAGAAAAAGCAGAAAAAGCAGAAAAGTCAGAAAAAGCAGAAAAGCTGAAAAAGCAGAAAAAGCAGAACAGGCTGAAAAAGCTGAAAAAGCTGAAAAAGCTGAAAAACCTGAAAAAGCTGAAAAAGTTGAAAAAGCTGAAAAAGCTGAAAAAGCTGAAAAAGCTGAAACAGCTGAAAAAGCTGAAAAAGCTGAAAAAGCTGAAAAAGCTGAAAAAGCTGAAAAAGCTGAAAAAGCTGAAAAGCAGAAAAAGCAGAAAAGGCAGAAATAGCAGATAAAAAGAAAAAGCAGAAATAGCAGATAACAAGAAAAAGCAGAAAATGCAGAAAGAGCAGGAAAAGCAGAAAAAGCAGAAATAGCAGATAAAAAGAATAAGCAGAAATAGCAGAAAAAGCAGAAAAAGCATAAAAAACAGTAAAAGCAGAAAAAGCAGAAAAAGCAGAAAAGTCAGAAAAAGCAGAAAAGCTGAAAAAGCAGAAAAAGCAGAACAGGCTGAAAAAGCTGAAAAAGCTGAAAAAGCTGAAAAACCTGAAAAAGCTGAAAAAGTTGAAAAAGCTGAAAAAGCTGAAAAAGCTGAAAAAGCTGAAAAAGCTGAAAAAGCTGAAAAAGCTGAAAAAGCTGAAAAAGCTGAAAAAGCTGAAAAAGCTGAAAAAGCTGAAAAAGCTGAAAAGCTGAAAAAGCTGAAAAAGCTGAAAAAGCTGAAAAAGCTGAAAAAGCTGAAAAAGCTGAAAAAGCTGAAAAGGCTGAAAAAGCTGGAAAAGCTGAAGAAGCTGAAACAGCTGAAAAAGAAGAAAAAGAAGAAAAATCTGAAAAAGCTGAAAGAGCTGAAAAATCAGAAAAGCAGAAAAAGCAGAAAAAGCTGAAAAAGCAGAAAAAGCTGAAAAAGCAGAAAAAGCAGAAAAAGCAGAAAAAGCAGAAAAAGCAGAAAAAGCAGAAAATGCAGAAAATGCAGAAGATGCAGAAATAGATGAAAAAGCTGAAAAAGCTGTAAAAGCTGAAAAAGCTGAAAAAGCTGAAAAGGCTGAAAAAGCTGAAAAAGCTGAAAAAGCTGAAAAGCTGAAAAAGCTGAAAAGCTGAAAAAGCTGAAAAAGCTGAAAAAGCAGAAAAAGCTGAAAAAGCAGAAAATCAGAAAAAGCAGAAAAGGTTGAAAAAGCTGAAAAAGCAGAAAACGCAGAAAATTCAGAAAAAGTAGAAAAAGCAAAAAAAGAAGAAAAAGAAGAAAAAGCTGAAAGAGCTGAAAAATCAGAAAAAGCAGAAAAAGCAGAAAAAGCTGAAAAAGCTGAAAAAGCAGAAAAAGCAGAAAAAGCAGAAAAAGCAGAAAAAGCAGAAAATGCAGAAAATGCAGAAGATGCAGAAATAGCTGAAAAAGCTGAAAAAGCTGTAAAAGCTGAAAAAGCTGAAAAAGCTGAAAAGGCTGAAAAAGCTGAAAAAGCAGAAAAAGCTGAAAAAGCAGAAAATCAGAAAAAGCAGAAAAGGTTGAAAAAGCTGAAAAAGCAGAAAACGCAGAAAATTCAGAAAAAGTAGAAAAAGCTGAAAAAGCTGAAAAAGCTGAAAAGGCTGAAAAAGCTGAAAAAGCTGAAAAAGCTGAAGAAGCTGAAAAAGCTGAAAAGCTGAAAAAGCCGAAAAAGCTGAAAAAGTTAAAAAAATTGAAAAAGTTGAAAAAGTTGAAAAAGTTGAAAAAGCTGATAAAGCTGAAAAAACTTAAAAAGCTGGAAAAGCAGAAAAGGCAGAAAAAGCAGAAAAAGCAGAAAAAGCAGAAACAGCAGAAATAGCAGAAAAGGTAAAAAAAGCTGAAAAAGCAGAAAAGCGGAAAAGCAGAAAAAGCAGGAAAAGCAGAAAAAGCAGAAAAAGCAGAAAAAGCAGAAAAAGCAGAAAAAGCTGAAAATGGTGAAAAGTTGAACCTCAATACCCCAATTTGCTACATAAACCATCCATCATAATCATGCACAGTCCATCATCTTCCGTCAGCGGTCACCTTTCAACAGTAGCGACCACCGTCACCGTATGGGGCATGACCCCGCCGTCATCAATTGATTCGTCAATCGTGGTGAAGGTGCGCCGCCACGACGCAACGCACCCTGAACCTTCGACAGGGTCACCACGCGAGCCACGATCCAAGTGACCCACGACGGGCCTAATGGTGTGGTGAGGGTGTCTCAACGCACACTTGGATCGCAAGTGCTTTTGAGTTGTGGTGTTTCCGCATTTTGACGGAACGAAATGTTCAAGGAAACCGCGCGTTCACGACCTGCAGTTTAAGAAATGGTCAACACCCGCACCTTTGAAGCACATCTCGAACGGGCAGTTTTACATGACTCACGAAGAGATTAGATTTCCAGCCGTCTGCAGAAGCTCGCAGAAGTGGTCGTAAAGGTCCTCAGGTGCTGCTCGTAAAGTGTGACACTTTGTGGCGCCCCCCCCCCCCCCCCTCCGGGCATGTTTGGCCGTTGACGTAAATGGTTTTGGTTGAGATTTAGTTGAAAGTTTGGCCCACTTTGTACTTTAGTACTTGTTTTGGTCTGTTTTTGTAAACTCTTCCAATTCACAGTTTGAATAAACATTTTCCTGAAAAATTCCGTACTGCAACCTATAACAAATATCCCACGACCCTCTACCGACAAGCCTGGCTCCACCCAATCTAATCTGTTTGCCATAGGTTTGTGATTTACGGCCAGCTTTATTGCCTGGCACATTTCCCGCGGGGGCCCTCCACAGGTTTTTAGCCGGCGGATCCGGACCCCGGGTACGTACTATCTCCTGGCCTGGCTGCTCGTAGGGCTATGAATTGTGGTTGTTTTCACGTTCCGCCTCGTTTACGATTTATAATTTATTGGATTATTGCACTGTGGTTGTTACACACTGGGTGAAATTTGCATGATTTTCGGGTTAAATTGCTTTTAAAATATTACTTCTTAAGATGTTTAGGAAATTCAAAATTTTTTATCGTGTATTTTTTCTCATAACTTTTATTTATTAAGTTTTAAAGAAATTCACAAGTTTAACCGCCGTTGAGTCCGACTTCTGTCCGCCCCCAAAAAGCACTCTAATTGCACAGAGTGTCTCTCTGTCGTACCGACGGCCCGGGCTAGGACACATTTTCCACCATAAATCATGCTCGGCCAACTTTGATCGGATTGCAGAACCACCAAGAGGGCACCTGTTGGTCAACCGTCCAAGGTCTCTGTCACCGGCCGTCGATTGACGTGTGCGCAAAGAAGTTAGAAGTTGAATGTCACCTAATCTGCGGATGGAGATCTTCACGACCAGCGAATGTCCACCGTGGGGTTGCCGGGCAGGTCGTGCGTACCCTTTTAATGTGGCGCGCGATACCCGGCTGCGGATCTTGTACGGTAAAAGGGAATTAGGTACATCAGAGATTTCCTCGCTCGTGGTCGCGCGCGTATTGACTACTTGGATGAAGAACACAATGCTAATGTGAGTAGTCTTTCGGCGATGGTTATTAGCGTTTTGCGACATCCGAAACGAGCAGGGGTTACGCTGAGTGGAAACATAGAAATTAGCTGAAAATTTAAATTTTTGAAATATTTTACTGTGTACAATTCATTTAGCATAAATAAAACTACTGATTTCACTGATTCTTTAGTTCTTTAGTTAAATATTTAAAGAATTCTCGTATTTTTTTGGGATATGTTACAGTTAACCGTACCATACAAAAAAAAAAAACTCATTCCATACAACAATAAAATCACAAGTGATTCATTTGCATTGAATTCAGCACTTTTAGAATTTGCTAATAGTGTTGCATCCAGCGTCGTTGAGTCACATTCACAACGTAGAATCCAAGTTGGATAATCTGATGGCATATTTACTTGTAGATAACCCACAGAGTAATCCAGAGAGAACAGTCCAAACAAAAGCAGTCAAATTTTGTGGCTCCGTTACTTGTATACCCTTTGGAAAGGTAGCAGCTTTCAGCGTTATGTTTTGGCCGTTACGGGTTTGATGAAGAAAATTTTTTATCATAGTAAACTCAGGATTATTCAGATTTGTTTGTTTTGACAAGTGCCAGGTTTTGATGAGTGATTTGTAATTAAGTTCCTTACAAGTTTTATGTTTTTTTTAAAGGAACTTGGGAAGCAGTTGAAAGTTAAAATCCAGTTTATGCCTGAAGTGTCCCTCAGGCGTGCCCCAAATGATTTGGCAGTGGGACGAAAACTATGCTTCCTTCCGGGTATTTGTTTCGCTTTCTCAAATTGCCGCCCGTGGATCAGGCAAAGTTTTATTGCCTAACCAAGGCAGGTTGCCCAACGTCCAGGGGATCCATATGCGCAATCTGACGAAGTTTGTCCTACCTATTAAGGTTTTGTGAGTACTCCATACAAATAAATGTGTTTGTGAAGGAAAATGAACGTGTTAGCAAGGAAAAGGGGGGGAGGTCAAGGGGGGGGGGGTCTCTGAACCTTACAGCATTTTTTTTATTATTCTCCACTCACAAACGCATGCCATGCATTCTTCGCAGTATTTTATTAAACAGAGGAAAAAGGAGGAAAACCTGACGTAGGTTAGTCATAGTCCCAAGATTAGGACTAGTTATAAATGAAAATTAAACATAGAAATAAGTAGATTACATCTACTAATCAAATTTTTCTAGTAGTACGTTACGTCGTTTCCCAAAAACTGTCCTGAGAAATTTTTCTGACCAAACCACAAATGTTACAGCTACGAAAACTGTCCCAAACAATCCGCACAATTTTTTCACTTTAAAGAAAGCTTAGTTTTCGGAAAATTCCACTGGAATTCCGTTAGAATTGGAATTTATTACTCGAAACCACAACTCCAGTAAGAACTTGGTCAATTCGAGCCACAACATTGCAAGCAAGAAACATCCAACACAAGTAATTCTTTGGTGGAACTTGTCCACAAGTGAGAGGAGGTGGTTCCTAAACAGCTCCAAGTTGGTCCTTTTCCAACACTTCCACCAAACTTTGGATATACTAGATGTGATCCGCGATAGTCGTCAGAAAATCCACATTGTTGATTGCGAGATTGTGAAAATTTTTGACAGCTAAATAAAGCACCTGGTTGCTGCGAAAAAAATGTAACGCTTTAAACGTCATCTTTCTCGGAGACAATCAACAGTGTTGCTGAAGGGGGGATGTACCACGATGTACCGCGTAACGCAACCATAAATTAAATGCCAGTGCTCCCTCTGGGTTACTCTGTGGATAACCCTTCAATATTGTTCTGAAATGTGTACACGTTGCTTTAAAATTTGTATATTTGTTGACAGTATCCCTAATTTTGAACCAATTTATTTTCATAAAGGTGTTGGAACCATCATCGACATAATCGCACGTTAACTTAGAAATAAAATACATCCTTTCCTCAAAATAGAACGACTTGTTAGGCCCTAATCCTTTGAAAAAGTAGTCATATTTAACCATTTTCCATTTATCGTTGAGATCATTCGTATAATCACTACACTTTGTGGTGAAAGTTGGCAACAATTTTGAAATAAAAAGCACCAATAGAAGATGAGACACGTCTTCATCGCACCTCTGTTGTAATTGGACAGTAGGGTGGGTACGGATTTTGAAAAGTTCTCAGATCAAGTTCTGGTGTGGTTCCCCTTGTAGGGCATACCCATAGGGACTCTCACGCCAAATTTCAGCTCATTTGGTTGAAAACTGGCTTGTCTCAAGCGGGTTCAAGTTAACATGGAAATTACTATGGGAAATTTTGAATTTTCGTTCATTCGCTCCTACAGGCCTGGGGAAAACATGTAGAAACTTCTAGGATGGCCAGAAATGAGCGGAATCGTGTGGAGAACAACTTTCCCTAAGGGACCAGGTCGATTCGTTCAACCCCCATCGAGCTCAACGGCAATACATCCGGAGTTTTCGGAACCAACGGTTTTCCCCAGAAGAGCATCAAATTTTCCTTAGCATGCTATGAATGCTTGATGAACACCGCGACGCCACATGTCAAACAGCTACCACGTGGACTAGCATCGCCTATAAAAAATTACTTTTTATTACTTTTTGAACTATAGAATTATCATTTATGGTGATCCTGATACTATTTAGCTGTATTCTTAACCTCCAAATAAGAAAAAAAATGTTATGGTGAAAATTTTAAAATCACGTGGTAGCTGTGGTATGAGTTCATTCCTGGGAGAGTGAAAAAAAAAAATGTTTAACCCTTTACTGCCCAAAATTATTTTCGAAAATATTTATTTTTCCCGTGATTAGGAGGTCAATTTGAGCAACTTTTATTCTACGAAAAACTTTACTTCTCTTGTTTTGTGTTTAGTATTTTAATTCGCATTTATCTTGTTCTACCACCTCGTATCATAACATTCTGCCTTTCTAATTATTTAAAGTTTTTACAGTCACATTTTAAAGTTTTGCTTGTTTTTCACATTATTACTATAGAACGATACCATAACCATTTAAATTGTTTTAAAATGCGTAGAGCCATAGTCTAGGACATTAAAAAAAAATACTGCATACACATTTTTACATTAAATATAGAAAATATTAGTAAAATACACAGTCAAAGTTGACCCCAGAACAAAATTACATTTTTAAAAAAACATTGGTAAAGTTACATTAAACAAGTCAAACGCCAAACCTTAAAATTTTCTTAAACTTTAAGAGTTATTCTTTCCAATGCTTTTTTAAGATCAAAAAATGGTTTTTGGTGAATTTTTAGATCGAAGCCCGCCTAGAGGCGGAGTTGGGTTGTAGAGGGCTAAACTGAAATCTCGAAAAAGTATCAAATATCTCCCTGAAAAAGATGTTTTTTGCTGGTATTTCATCAAAACATTGTATAAAATAAGCTTGTGTCGTGTAAACAAACAAATAATAGGGGATTTTTTTTTTCAATAAAATTGTTATTTTTATGAATACTACATACATTTTTGTTATACGTTGTAGGGATGGTTTAATTTAGGTGTAATTTTTTTGACCTATTTTTATATTGTTTAAATGATTAATTTCAATAGAATTTTGCTCATTGAATTGCTGGTTTCTGAGATACAGCTTGATAAATTTTTAAATTTGAAATAGTTTCCCTCTGTATGATATCCCGTAAACTTTTGGTTAGATTTTTAAAGTTAAATTGAAATGCGTGTAAACAATTATTCTCGATTCGCTGTTTTTTTTTCAATTTTGGCTTTTTTTTTAATGTATGGCTTGATTCTTTAATTTCGAAATTATTAGCAGATTTTTGCAAAAAATATTGAAATTTTTACGAATTTCTCCCTAAGAACAGTCCTATAAAAGCATGCTGTTTCTGATGAAATTTCTCGCTGAATATTGCTTTTTTTTAATTAGTTTTCATCACAAAACATGTTTATTTAGAAGTGGTTAAACCGATATATCGGTTTTAGGTGGCTAAATTTTTTAAAGCTAATTTTAGAAAAGCATTTGAATTCGAAAAAAAAACATTGTTGGAATTCGAGCGAGAAGAAGGAAAGCATTTCTCGTTCGCGAGCGAGGGAGAGAACTTGTAGTACTTTTCTCTTCTTGCTCGCGCTCGCATTTTCGCTCTCGCCGCGAGCGCTCGCGTGTTGTTTTTTGTTCGTTTCTAACACGTTCGAATTCTCGCGAACGGGCAATTTTGGCTCGCGAGAAAGCCCGTTCGCGAGCGGAGGAGAGCACGGGCAATCGGTGATTTTATCTCGGCAGCTCGAGACTCGCGGTGAGAACTCGAGAGAGAGGATTTTTTCTCGTGAGAGCGCGAGAATAACAACACTGCGAAAAAAAAACATTTTTCAAATTAGCTTAGCGTCAATTTACAAGAGACTACTTCTTGAATTAAACTTTTGATCTAAAAAATCGACAAAAACTCCTTTTCAACCAATTTTAGTTCGAAAAAGAACGAAGAACTCTTAAAATTGATGAAAATTGTAGTGACTTGTTTTATGTGACTTTTCCAATGTCTTTATAAATAATTTTTCCCTGGGTCTACTTTGGCTATGTTTTTCACTTACATTTCCTATATTTTACATAAAAACAATTATGCAGTAATATTTGAATTGCCTCTACGAATTTTTTTTCTACAACTAACGAAAAAAATATTCTACAATGATAATGGTTTCATTCTATAGCAAAAAATGTGAAAAACCAGCAAAAATTGAGAATTGACTGTTTAAAACAGGCCTGCCCAACCTTTTCGGCTCAATTTTCACAGTTTTGATCGTCAAAATTACAATTATTCATTTTCTCATAGTTTCTTTGATGGAATCGGTTCTCAGATGACCAGTGAACATGACTTTAACAAAAGTTTGAAAAAATATTTATACAAGTCGTTTTTATCTACATTTTACGTCAAAAATCAATCCGGCCCGCGGGCCGGACGAATTTTTCACTTAAAACTTACATAAAAACGACCTGCAAAAATATGTTTCCAAGCTTTTGTTAAAGTTATGTTCACTGGTCATCTGAGAACCGATTCCATCAAAGAAACTATGAGAAAATGAATAATTGTAATTTTGACGATCAAAACTGTGAAAATTGAGCCGAAAAGGTTGGGCAGGCCTGGTTTAAAATATGAAAAATCTGAAAAGGCAAAAAGTAATTCTAGGAGGAGGTAGAATAAGCCGAATTCTAGAATTGTAAATTCAAACTCAAATGAAAAAAGCTAGTTGTAATTTTCTTGATAATATCAATATAATGCTGTACTTCTACTAACCAGATAGGAATTCTTGTAAGCTTTGATCAGGACAACGAAATCTTTAATAAAATAAAAATCAAGTTTAGCAAAAGTTCGTGTCCATCCTAAGCCCACTCAACCGCCCTAAACAGCCCGCAAGCGAAGAGTCACGCGCCTGGTGAAAAAGGTTTAGTAGCCTCACTTAATTAACGGTACACGACGACGACGTCTATGTGGCTTCAGCTACAGCAGCTTTCGCAGTTTAATTCATGTTTTTCAGTCGCTGGTTTGCCGGTGGGATCGATCAAATCGCCCTGCCTGTCAAAACAAAGCGCGTGATTTCTTTGGCACTTTTAGAAGAAATACAAAAACCGCCTTATTTTGGGGTCAAATTTCGACACACCGCAACAACCTAAAGACCACCCACGATTCGGTTAATTAATATTTGGCGGGGTTTTTCGCGCGAATTGACTGTCAGAAAACCGGTGACCCACATCCAATAAATTCGCGTGATGAGGGTTTTGTAACTCCGTAGCATTGTGTGGCCAAATAATGTTCGATTTATCAATTATTTCCATCGACACGTGCTGAACTAAATGGGGTTTGATTTGAATGTGATTTTGCGAAATCGAATTTATTGGCTTCGAGTTAGATTTACGGTATTGAAACATTTGTCTCGGAGATGTTTGTCGATGTAACTTAAATTAAAATTATTTTTCTTTTAGGGATGAGCTTCCAAAAACTGTTTTTTTTTTTTAAATATAATTGAATCAAAAACTTAATTTTTAACTTTCTTCAATTTCTTTTAAACCTAAATCGCTATAGCTGTAAAACCCATTAAATATCAATTTGATCACCTCTCGTTCAAAGTGTCAACCCCGGCCTAATGGAGAGATAGCATGCAAACGAGCATAAATCGGTAGCGAAAAGCGCCAACATGTACTTAAGCCACCTGCTGCTGCCCCCCCCCCCCCCCCTTCACTGACCCTTCCCTTGAGCATAAAACAAACAGACACAGGTTGTTTAGCTCTGCGAGCCCCCACCGTGGCCAAATGATTGGGCATTTGTGATCAACCCGAACCGTGTTTGATTAAATTGCCTTCAATGAGGTTTTCGCAAAGGGGTGGTGGTTGAGTGGAGGGGAAAAGCTCACCCACTGAGAGGGGTGCTTTTGGGGCGTTTATGTCGCATTAGAGGGACGACGAGTGGAAATGATGTTTTTTTTTTAACTTTCATGGTTTTGTATATCAATTTTATTTGAGGCCGTTGCCAATATTTTTTGGAGTTTATGTCATTCCCCCCTTTCAAATCCGGCTTGGAAAAAAAAAATAAAATTCGAATTTTTATTACGAAAAACCTCAAAATTTAGCTAAAAATGATCATTTTTAAGCATGCTCAAAATATTTTAAATTTTATTGAAATTGGGGTTTTAAGTATCGCAATAGGTTTTTTTTTGACAAATTGATTTTCTACAAGTATGTAACCCCTTGAATAAAACTCTTCTATTATTATGTTTCTTGGTTAAAGTATAAATTTTCATATTTATTTTATGAATGTTTTTTTTTCATTTGAGCTGGGTTTAGAGTACTGTTTTCAACATTTGTTTATTAGTCATATCATTTATCTTGACCAGGGGTGCCCTGCAGGCAAGGTCTGATTTTTCTAAAGCTGTGGTGGGCTGGAATAAATGTTTGATAAATATTTGAAAAGTCAACAATTTGATTCATTAAATTATTTTTATCAGGTTCTTTCAAAGTAAACAAATATACCGTAAAACGGGGTATCTTTGATAGCCGGGGTGACTTTGATTGGTTTGAGATTTTTCCGCAAAATGAAGAGTACAAATTAAATACGTATGGAATGATATGGAATCAAGTTTTCATAAAATTTTGTAAAGTTTAAAAAGTGAGTTAACTATAATTAAGAAAATGTTGATAAATAGCATATTTTAATATTCTGAAAGTGTTATGATTTTCTCAATGAATATGGTTTCTAATCGGAAAATGGAATGCATTTTCAGATTCTTTGGACAATTTTCCACTGAGTGAAAGTAAAATAAGTTTGTAAATAATTGTTATTATGTGTTTTTAAAACATAATTCAAAAAAACTCCCAAAAAGCTTATAAACTTAGTTAACATTGATTTTTTTTCTTAAAAGCTGTATCAGACACCTTAGTGATGGAACATTTGACGTAAACATAAAATTTGAACACATTAAATCTGATTTTTACAAGAATAACTATGACTATCAAAGTCACCCCGGAATTCAAAATAAGAATTTTCAATGCAACTATTTTTTTAAACACTATTGAAAAAACTTTTTATCAAAAATAGTGCATGCACCTTGTGTGGCCTACCCTAGTACATGTTTTAAAAATAGTAATCTTAAGACAAACCTTACCAGATGGAAAATATTTCAAAAATAAATTGAAATTCTATCAATGTCACTCCGGTTTACGGTATAAACTTGAGAAAGAAAATTAAAGATCACTCAAAAAAATGTGTTGTGTTGTGATTATTCGATTTTATTTTTGTTTAAAGATGTTTTGTCGAATATTCTCAAATTATTAACATAAAAGCATAAGCATAAGCATAAGCATAGGTGCCCACCCGCAGTTGCTACTCCGTTATTGACCAGGACCTCCAGAAGTTACATCCACGAGCCGTGGAAGATCAGTGGGAGCTATCTTTCCTCGCTTCGCAACTTCTCAAAGGCCCCTATCATGCTGATCAATACCGGCGCCGGCCACGACCAGTGGTAGGGTCACGGGGAAGTGGATGGGAATGTTAGTCCGATACTTGAGTGATAGAGACCGCCCAATCGACTGCATCTCCGACAAAGTATCACATGAGTTTTGAGGGGGTTAGTAGATGGGTATGAGGTCAGGATTCACGAGTGGCAGTGATGTGACCATGAGCATTTTGTTTATCGGTTGAAAATTTTAAATCTTAGGCAGCCGGCTGCGGAAAGATAGATAATTGATCATTTAAAAAGTTTTTTTTTATCGAACGCGTGCCAGCCGAGCAGTAGTGCTATGGGCTGGACTTATCAGTATATTTTTACAATTTAGATAACGCGAGCAAATTTCAAAAATAGTAAATAAATGACGCTTTACTCTTCATAAAATCGATCGATGCGAGTTGGAATAAATTTTTACGATCATTTACGATGAAAATTATCGCGAAAAGAACAGGACTGCGCGTCCCCTGAAGCACTGCACTTATGATGTCCAATAAGTTATAATAACCAATCACCCCATGCACACAAACAGCGACATAAAAGAAATGAAAAAGAGCATGCAAAAACAAGACAGCGCGTCCGCGTGGTCAGCGCACTAATGATGCCATTATTTAATTGTAACAACCACTCACCCAAGCACACAAACAGCGACATAAAAGAAATGAAAATGAGCATGCAAAAACAAGACAGCGCGTCCGCGTGGTCAGCGCACTAATGATGCCATTATTTAATTATAATAACCACTCACCCAAGCACACAAACAGCGACATAAAAGAAATGAAAATAAGCATGCAAAAACAAGACAGCGCGTCCGCGTGGTCAGCGCACTAATGATGCCATTATTTATTTGTAACAACCACTCACCCAAGCACACAAACAGCGACATAAAAGAAATGAAAATGAGCATGCAAAAACAAGACAGCGCGTCCGCGTGGTCAGCGCACTAATGATGCCATTATTTAATTATAATAACCACTCACCCAAGCACACAAACAGCGACATAAAAGAAATGAAAAAGAGCATGCAAAAACAGGACAGCGCGTCCGCGTGGTCAGCGCACTAATGATGCCATTATTTAATTATAACAACCACTCACCCAAGCACACAAACAGCGACATAAAAGAAATGAAAATGAGCATGCAAAAACAAGACAGCGCGTCCGCGTGGTCAGCGCACTAATGATGCCATTATTTAATTATAATAACCACTCACCCAAGCACACAAACAGCGACATAAAAGAAATGAAAATGAGCATGCAAAAACAAGACAGCGCGTCCGCGTGGTCAGCGCACTAATCATTCTCAAATTATTAACATAAAAACATTCAAACTTCATTGGTTGATGCATGTTTTTTTTACAGTTTAATTTCTTCAACACAACAATATATTAAAACAATGAGGCAAGATAACATTTATTGAAACAAAATTTTGATCAAAATCTTCTTTACAAAAAAAAACTTTTTGCGTTGTTGTTTTATAAAATATTTCAAAATGATTATAACAGGCATTAAAAAAAAATGTTGAAAAATATATCTAGAGCGATTGTGTTTCATAATATGTTTATAGGACGTTTAAAAAAAACTATAGATTTATTGATTAGTTTCAATTCGTTATTCTTAGAATTTTTATTAACTATTGAAGTTTATATGATAAAATATTTTTTTGCTCACTGATATCTGGACACATTTTGAGATATTTTTTTAATTTTTTAAAAATATTTGCAGCGATTTTTCTTTTTCAAAACTTTTTTTCGTAAAATCGCGATTACTCGTGATGTTTATAAGCAAATCCCTCATATATAATTTTTTTTGTAATTGTCTGTTTTACAACTTTGAAGAACATTGTTACACTCTAAAAAAAACTCTGCAAAGTTATAAAAAACACGAAATTTTAAAATGAAAAATGTTGTTCGAAATGAAAAAATGACCCTTCTGGGTTAATGTAGATTTGAAAAGTACATTAAATTTCCCTTAAAACAGGGGTGACCAAAGTATAGCCGTGGCCCGCGTGGCCTGCGAGGTGATTTTTTGTGGCCCGCAGGCCCACTTTGAAAGATCATGTAAAATTGCCAATTAACCCATCTGTGAATTGATTCTATAATTCTTAAAAATTTAGGTTTAGTTTAAGCTTTTTCCATGCTTTGATCCAAAAAATTTCATCGAAGATTTTTGGAAATGAGTTATAAAACATTTTGATTTGACTAAAGTAGGAAACTGTTAAAATATCAAAAACAGGTATTCCATAGTAATTTAAAAGTTTCAACGCACCAATCTCTTAGGGGCTGGGCCTCAAACTTATTTCGCGGGATTTGAAATCATGAAATTTGGATTATGAATCTAATTTACTATAATCTTATTCAGGCAGACAAAAATTTACATCAACAATATACAATGCTACAAAGTTAGTGTCACCCTTCTTAATTTTTTTTATAGAAAATTAAAATTTCAAGAAAATATAAGTGCATTCAATTAAACACTTTTTCTTAATTTTCATTATATTTGTGAAATTACGATTGTCTTCATCCAACAAATGTTTATCCACCCCTTAATGTTTTTTAGGCATGCAAATTGCAATGGATATTTGGTTTTGCCATTTTTTGGATTTGTTGATTTTAATGAATTTTAAACTAATTGATTCGAAGGTTTTTTGAACAAAACTGCTGGAAAATATATTTTTTTGCCTCCAAAAATGTTAATAAAATACAAAAATTAAAAAAAAACTTCGGCTGATGAATCTCGGGTTAGTTTTCAAAAGGTCCTAAGCGCCAAGCCGGTTTTTGATCGATTCTCGATCAATTTACGAATTATTTAATTCAAAAATGTTTTGAATTGTTCATCTGCACGTCCTTTTGGTGCTCTTAACTGAAAAATGTGAAATTTTGATTTGTTTTAGACAAAAACATCAATAAAGTGTTGGAGGTTGGAGAGAAATGTGCTTTTCAGTGTTATATATCGTAAAAAAAGTAATTTAATTTTTCAAATAAACGAATTTTCAAATAAACATTTTTTCGAATAAAATTTTTTCACATTTGGCCCGCAAGCTCATTTGGGTTCCAAATTTGGCCCACCATTCAAAAACTTTGAGCAACCCTGCCTTAAAATGACATGTTTCAAAATTGTTAAGTAATCGAAAATGGCAGAGTTTTCAAAACTTTTAAAATGTTTTTTTTGATGAAAAATACGTTTTTTCTCGGAATTTTGAGTACGCCATCAAATCGGGCGTCTTTTTTACAAAAAATTTCTATCTCAGTACCGTTCCAGGCTGCAAATTATTGAAAAACACCTTTGTTTTCGCATGTTCAAAAATTGAAGGGGTGGACCTCGGATTCGTGATCAGGGACAAAAGTTACCCCATAGGACAAAGTTTCACGCAAATCGATGAGAGGTCGGGACAAATTTTTCCGAATTCGTGTGAGTTGGTAGAGAATTACCCCTATTTGATTTTTTTCAAACAAATTGACAAAAACACACACCGTGTGTCACTAGCGCGATAACGGTGACCATTTAGCTCAATACCAAGCCCTGGCCTCTCAGCGCGCTCCTGTTCATGTTTTAATCAATTAGAATCGACGAGAGAATGGGCTTTGATTTGATTCGCAAGATTTCGATACTGAGCTCCAACGCCCAGCCTAGTTAAGGGGCGGCCCGCGCGGTGTGACACGCCATGATTATAAGTTTAGGCAGCAGCAGGTCGTAGATCACGATAACAGACGGCCTGGTCGGACTTTGGTGATAAATCGTGCCCTGCGTGATTCGAGATGTGAGCATTAATTAAATCATGCAATTAACGAAGGATTAACGGCTCAATTGGTGTGGGCGTGCAGATTTGTTGTTCTTCGAGTTAGATTCTTTCTTTTTTATAGTTATTTTTTTTTGCACAAACTTAGCAATAGCCAGAAGTTAACGCCCCGACCACGTAGAGAACCTTAATAAATATTGCAGCAGCAAAATAACGCTCACTTTCCACCTGTTTTGCATTCAAAGCGCTGCACGAAGCCACCTGTAAAACCACCTTCCGGGGAGAATGCTTCCACACTCTATTGCTGTGGTCACACCCCACCACCCAGGAGAGCTGATCTTATTTGTATGCGCGACTAGAATCAGAATATTTTAAATTGTGTATTGAAATAATTGCTGACTGTTGAACTGCTGCAAGTTTGTTGAAAAGATTTTTGAGTTCGTAACATCGTAATGGATTCAGCAATGCAAATTTCATTTCATCACAGACAGTTGAACTCGGTTGGGATATTTTCTATTTTATTTTATTATTTCCGAAATTTGAAAAGAGACTACAATTAAATATCATCACATACATAACTTTTGAACCACTTCTTGGCTAACGACCATATTTCTGCCAGAGCTAGGAAATCGGGGTAAAGGAGTCTCATATTTCGAGAACTCATTATTGACGTCGCCGTTGAAGTCGATGCTGAAGTTGGTTTCGTCGATTCTTGTTGAACAGCTTAAGTCGGAACCAGTACTGATTTAAGGCACATCATTTTGATTACCAGGAAACATTGAAGCGCCGAAAAAGCCCCGACTGAGATCACTAATGAAACACCCAAAAATCCAAGCAAAATATTCACGCCTTCAGTGATTATTTTACCCCAATATCCCCGATGAAAGTCCTTGTACAAGCTTAAATCGAGCAGCGTTTTGCTACAATCTTGTCCGGCCTCATTTTCACCAACGGGAAATTGCTGCTCAGACACCCAAAACTCATGGAACAGCAAATCGTCGTCATTTCGGATGTAGTAGATTCGTCTTTGAGCTTCTTGGTCCTGATAGAATCCAATTATGTACCTTTCAGCAGAAGGCTCGTTTTGGACACCAATTGCAGCTTGCAAAAATCCATCGTCGTCCTTATAAAGTGTAAACAAGTAGCAATATACTGACGTGTTTGTGTAAAACTGTATTATTCCCACCCTCTGTGACCAGTTCAATCGAACTAGGTACAAATGATTATAGCTAGTGCAGCTTACGTTGGATTCTACAAATTTGTAGAGAGTTTCATTGTAGCTGTACGACTCCATTCTCTCGAATTCCGTGAAAAACTCGTCAAATTTCACAATTTTCTGTCTCTCTTTCAGGGATGCCCCGGTGACATCACCGCAATCAATTTTGTATGAATTGCAACACTTCGAGGCGAAAAGAGATATGAATGCAATTGAAATTAACATGTTAACGGTGCAGAAGCGATTAAGATAATCGTTCAGGTACAGACAGTATTTATGAAGCTATAAGCAACAACCACAACACAAACTTTCGTCAAAGATTTCACTGTCAAAAGATCGAACGGACAAAACGTCGAAAGGACAAAAGGTCGAATGTGAAAAAATGAAGTAATTAATGATAACTATAAGCATCTAAAATATTCTTGAAAAAAATATTTTATCCGATTTTTTTCTGTAAGATAATTTGGGTTAGTAAATTTTCACGGACAGCGTAAAATTCGTGAAATTTGAAAATTTCCGTGAAATTCCGTCAAATTTAACAATTTTCTCGAATCTTTTTTTTAAATAACAATATTTTAAATATGGGTAATTCTCCGCCAACTCACACAGCAGTTGCCCCGACCCCTCTTCGATTTGCGTGAAACTTTTTCCTAAGGGGTAACTTTTGTCCCTGATCACGAATCCGAGGTCCGTTTTTTGATATCTATTGACGTTTTGAAAAAGTTGGTCGTCATCGATCATGACCGTTCATGGTCACCCGCGACAGACACGGACGACGAAACAAAGAGAAACGCAAAAAGTAACCTTTTCAAAACTTTTTTTCGTAAAATCGCGATAACTCGTGATGATTATAAGCAAACCCCTTATGTCTATATATCAAAATTTTTGTAATTGTTTGCTCTACAACTTTGTAGAACATTGTTACACTCTAAAAAATAACCCTGCAAAGTTAGAAAAAACACGAAATTTTAAAATGAAAAAAATTGTTCTAAATGAAAAAATGACCCCTCTGGTTCAATGTAGATTCGAAAAGAACGTTAAATTTCCCATAAAATGACATGTTCCAAAAAATTTTACAGTCGAGTAACGGAAAATGGGAGAATTTTTAAAACTTTTTTAGTGTTTTTTTCGATGAAAAATACGTTTTTTCGGAATTCTGGGTACGCCATCAAATCGGGCGTCTAATTTTACATAAAAGTCCCTTTGACACCAAATTTCTATCTCATCACCGTTTCAGGCTGCAAATTATTGAAAAACACCTCTTTTTTCGCATGTTCAAAAATGGAAGGGGTCGTACCGCCCCTCCGTCACGAGATATCAAAAAACGGACCTCGGATTCGTGATCAGGGACAAAAGTTACCCCTTAGGACAAAGTTTCACGCAAATCGAAGAGGGGTCGGGGCAACTGCTGTGTGGGTTGGCGGAGAATTACCCACATATTTTTTTTAGTTGAATTGATTTATGTTAAGAAATCTACTAAAATCAAACATTCATGTAAAAGTAACATTCAGTAGAAAAAAATATCATTGACATGAGGAGCAAACAATAAGATAAAAAAATTCCATCAGAGTAGATAAAAATATTGAGTAAATAGATTGCTATTAAGAGTATTAATAATAGTTTATTAGTTTTTTAGGAAACTTACTAAATTTAGTAACATTTTCATTCACTGATATAACAGCTTGACTTTTATTTAATTGTAAGATTTAATGTTGAAAAAATTAAAAGAGTCAAGCTTGGTTTATTTAATTAAATGAATTGTTTTTTTTTATCTTCAAAGGCACCTTTTAAAAAAATTTCATGTTATTTGATTATTTGGGTAGATTGTTTTCGAGGAAGTAACAAAAATACAGTTGTTTCTATTCCGATTTCGAATAAAACTTTGGAAATTTTGTTACAGATTAAATTATTTTTGCCTGTTGATTTTTTAATTTCGTTCTTGAAAGGTGAGATGAAAACTTTTAATCATATTTTTGCTGGGGAAAATGTCGCATAAAAGTTATTTTAATATTTGTTAAATCTTGCTTTGATATGAAATTCAATAAAATGTAAAAAGATAAAATAGTAGCAAATCAGCGACAACTGTTTCGCTTTATTAGCCGAAAATTAAAAAAGCAGTTCAATAAATAACAAAACGCATGCTCTACATTTTGGATTCTAAATATATATAGAGCCCATCCATTATCCAAGTGATTTTTTTTTAATTAGGAAAAGTTTTTTTTGTGTTATGTTTAAATTTAGTGAAGATTTTTATTAGTTATTTTGAAAAAAAATATAAAAAGGCATGAAAAGTAGTTTATATAATAAGTTAAATATAAGACTTTTATAGATAATTTAATAAAAGGCACGTTCCGCGAAATTTCCTTGAAATTTGGTGATTGGAATTAAGGTCCCATGAAATTTTCTATTTCTGAGCGTGAAAGATCACTAAGCCTATAGATAATCTATCCTTTTAGTAATTATCTTTTTTCCATAAACAGAACAACTTCCAAACCATTTTTTAATGAAGTTTTTCATTCCACAAAAAAATAAGTTTTTGTAATAGTATTTTGAGGTTATATTGTAAGTTATCCTATTCATCTAAACATGAGCAGTTCTTTAAAAAAGGTGACATCTATTTTTTTTCAAAAACAACCTTTTTTTGAGTGTCGTAATTTTTTCAAACATGAGCAAAAAAAATCAGGCAGCCTATTTATGACTGTCTCAAATATAAGCGGTTCTTTTTTTAATGTTCCACTTATAATATATTTTTTAAGTTTTTACTATATTTTTAAAAACATCTTATTCGACTTTTAAAATCTTTTGGAAGTTTATTTTCAAGAAAAAAAAACTTTTTCCATTTCTTTCAAATATGAACAGTTCATGCAAAAAAAGATCGACTTCCATACTGTTTCTAAAATATTTTGTAAGTTTTTATTTTATTTTTAAATAAAAATTATGGTTGGAATATTCTAGTGATTTTTTCTTTCAAATATAAACAGTTCTGAAAAATGATAAAGAAAGCCTTTCTTCTTGGTTACATTAGATCCTTAGAAAAATATGACTTCACTAACAACGATAAACCCCCTCCCCCCCCCCCCCCCCCTTTAAAAAGTCTCCAACATCCGGGGGCAACTTTTTATTCAGAAGACCTCTTAATTTGTAAGAATAAAGAAGTGAAATTTATTGAAACAAAACACCTTTTCATAGATGCTTTTAAATTTTTATGCATTTAGGCACATCAAAAGTTTTTATTGTTAAATGTTTTTTTTTTAGATTTGACAATTTTTCCACTTTCGACATTCGACCATTTGTCCATTTGACCTTATGTATTTCGACCATTTGTCATACGTATATAACCGTATTTTCTAGGAAACAACAAGTTTTTTTTAATTTCTTTTTCATTTGAGCAAATTTTATTACCTGTTTTCTTCGATTGAAGGTACCTTGAATTATTTTGAATTGAGTTTGACATTTGAACTATTGCTTTTTTTGTAATTTTACTGCATACGCCAATGAAAATCGGACAAAAAATTCACGAAAATTGGAGAGAGGTCTGGAAAACAGCTGTATGAGATGACAAAGAATCACCCAAATTGATCCAAAATGCACGTTTTTGACAAAATCTTATTTCATGATATAAATTTAATAAAATCTTGACTTCAAAGATTTATCTCTGCGGTTAAGTTTAAACGGTAAGCCTGACCACTTTTTGCAAATTAAGTTCCAAGGTTTAGTAAGACATGAAAATGGCCGACTGCAAATCGACGCTGTCGTGCTATCTTGTCACACCCGCCATTTCAGCGTTCCGAGAAAAACGCGTTTTAATGTTTGACCTTGAATAAACAAATACTAGAGCACGCAATGTAAACAATAACAAACACGTTTTGTTTGGCTGACCATTCTATGTATTGTACGAAAGTTTTGTTGAAGTTGGTTGCTGGAGTCCCGAGTTATAATTACAAATGTGTACGGTAGTCGGACCTGTACGAGTGTCAAACGCGTTCTGGCCTTAAATCCCTTTGACCAGTTGTCGCACTTATAGCAATTTTCAGGGTGTGTCAAGATAGCACGACAAGATTGAAACTTCTTTCATGTGAAAAGTGACAACAATGCACGGAGATTTCTAGGTTTTTATTGAATATCTCACGATTGAAATCGAATTTTGGGGATCTGTGAAGGTCAAAAGGTGAGGCATTGTTAGCTGCACAAAATAGCGTTCTTAACTCAATTTGGCCCAAAATGCACGTGCGACAAGTTAGCACGACGGCGACGAAATGTTAATATTGACATGAAGAAAGAAAGTAATTTCAAAGATTTCTAAAACATTTAACTGAATATAAAAAATAAAATAAATAAATTCTCACTATTTTGATAATTTTGGTTGTTTTTTATGTTATTTAATCAGAATTTCGATACATTATTGAGATGCAGGTTTGATTTTTCGCTGGATATCGCTGGAAACAACGGATCATCAACCAGATGACAGCAACGCTCAAAATTAAAATGAAACAACACAAAATTACAGCAATCTTTTTCTGTTTAGCACTAAATTCACTATCATCCAAATCCTGGTACAAACTCAAATCAAGCAGTGAAACATTACAGTTCTGCCCGGTACCAGATCCAATCGCAGAACCCGAAGGCACCTCCGTCAGCCAAAATTCCACCACCAGCCGGGCATCGTCCTGGGCGAGATAATACAATCGCTGAAAAGATTTCCTATCCACGGTGAACCCCATCCTGTACTGATTTGTAGAATATGTACCCTCAATCCCTGCCCGAACTTGCACGTTTCCATTTCCATCCTTAAAAACCGTAACAATGGAGCACATTTCCGCAAGATTCGAGTACAGCTGGTAGATTCCCACCCTGCTGGTCCAATTGAACCGGATACGGTAGTGGTTCTCAACGTCCGTGCAGTGAAGTTTGCGGTTCACAAAGTTGTACACCAAACTGTTGTACACGTAAGCCTTCATCGGTACGAGGTCCTCGAAGAAACTGTCGAACGTTACCAACCTTTGTTTCGCTCGCAGGGCCTCCTCGGTGAGCGTCGTGCAGTCAATCGATCTCGATAGGGCGAGTTTCGAGGTGATAAGAACCATAATGATTAGAAGAGAAATCATGGTGCAATGGTTGCTGGTTTGATCATCCCATAAGAGTTGTTGAGGACTTAATGTGTTCAATTGCACGGTTGTAAATCAGGCTGAGACGAAATCAAAAACTGTAGCTATCGAGACTTGTGTGGGAAGGTTGCTAACAGGCATTTAAGTGATTTTTGGAAAGTATGAGTGGGAATGAAAATACTTTGATAAATTCGAAATGCGTATCGTTCAAGTTGTTATGACACATAAAATATATTTTTATCCTATGTACATTACTGGCTTGTCGATGAGGAACAATCTTTCTTTTTCAAAATTGAGAAAATTCTCTAAAACTTTTCAGAAGAAAGTATTGTGCTATATTGCTCTTTCCAAAAGATACAGCTTGATCCAAACTGGTATGAAACGCGATTTTCGAGCAAAACACACGTTTTAGATCAGTTTTTAGGACGACTTTTGACAGGAGCAAAATATTACCACACTTTCTTGGATTAAGTTTTAGAGAATTTTCTCAATCACACCGCAATTGTGATGGTTTCCCATACAAATCACTATACAGTCCAGACTCGATTATCCGAAGGTTTGTATGGGATTTCGGATAATCGAATCATGAACAAAAAATTTTTTTTCGTACTTTATAATTTTCTTAACATCAAATTCGAGTTCTGCGACCCCATTTTATTCAAATTTGAATAGTTGATTGCCTATTAAACTAATAAATTGCATATTTTAAGTATTTCAGCATCGCCATTTTGGTTGCCATCTTGGATTTAAAAAAAAAATCACTTTAGATTAGTTGTGGGGTTATACTTGAGCTCTAAAATCAAAAATAAGACAACGATTTTTTTTATTCGATTATCCGAAGTAACTTTTGCCAAGGCCTCCGGATAATCGAGTCTGGACTGTACAATAGTGTGTCCCAAAAAATGGTGATGTGGCGGAAACATTCGGGCTCACCCAGATTTTGATAGGTTTTTGCATCGGGAAAAATAAAACATCATATTTTGTTCTAAAACCCTACAAAATGCGTTCAAATTGCCCCGTATTTCACTTTAAATCATAGTTAGGAGTCCTACCAATAATGATCTGTATTCATAATGATTTAGGAAGTCGTAATGTTTCATTGGCAGCATGTTAAAGTGTGAAAAAATAAATTTTTGGCCTGTATTTTTAAGAATTTCTCTCAAAACCAACAAAAAAACAATTTCCATCATCTTGTAGGCAACTTCTTTCTGAACAATTTTGCTTTTAGAACAATTAGTTTTTGTCATTAGTGCCAAGATTAGGATGTAACAAAAATGACTTTTTGGCGGGCATTCAGGGGTTTGTTCCGGTGGGCATACTGAGCCCAAATCCCAAATATGAGCTTGATTGGACGTAACAGGAGCTGGCGCTCCGCCCTTCAATTTTAAATGGGATTTAACCAGTAAAAATACTTTTTTTCAAAAATGTCTATTTTTGAGGCACTTTGGCCACCAATGCGTTTGCCATAAACATCACTGGCGTGTAGGCCAGATCCTTGCGCATCTTTTGGTATATATAACATTGAAGTTTGGAGCACTGTGGAGCTCGGTACAGACCTTCAAAGTTTGACATTTTTTCGAAAAATCGGTCCCAGCAAAATCAAATGGCGTCTCGGGCGTCGCGAGGTGCGACGCATATCTTTTTTGCCGGGGACGATTTAAAAAAAAAATGCCAAACTTTGAAGGTCTGTACCGAGCTCCAGGGTGCTCCAAACTTCAATGTTATATATACCAAAAGATGCGCAAGAATCTGGCCTACACGCCAGTGATGTTTATGGTAAACGCATTGGTGGCCAAAGTGCCTCAAAAATAGACATTTTTGAAAAAAAGTATTTTTACTGGTTAAATCCCATTTAAAATTGAAGGGCGGAGCGCCAGCTCCTGTTACGTCCAATCAAGCTCATATTTTGGATTTGGGCTCAGTATGCCCACCGGAACAAACCACTGAATGCCTGCCAAAAAGTCAATTTTGTTACACTTTAGCCAAGATACAGCCATCTTAGAAAAAAAAAAACAACGAATTTTCGAAATTCCCTATGAAAATTCAATTTTATTACTTACACCACTGTTTCAGCTGCTGCCAGCATTTTTATGTTTCCAAATCTTTTGCATTCTTTTACAACATCAATTTTCAACCAAAATCAATAATTTTCAATTGATTTTACTATGTAACGAAAGCGCCATTATAAAGAAAAGTATTTTGTAATTTACCACCATCAGTACAACAAAATCAAATGTTTTCAAAATGTTGCTGAAACCCGCGTTTTAATGATTTTTTCAACTGCCTATGCAAAATGATGACTTCCTGGATCAATATAAATACAGTACATTTTTGGTAGGATCACTAACTATGATTTGAAGTGAAATACGGGGCAATTTGAATGCATTTTGATGGTTTTAGAACAAAATATGATATTTTCTATGAAAACAGACAATTTTTTGGGAATTTTTCGTTGTATGAAAACATTGTTCCTGAGGTAAAACCCTATCAAAATCCGGTTGAACCCGAAGGTTTTTTTCAATATCGCCTCTTTTGGGACACACTACTTTACAATCAGTCACCCTAGTGACCATTTTTGGACTACCCTAACACGGCGATGGTCACCCTAGAGGTTCGTTCGTCGATTTTCGAAAAAAATACATTTTTCAAAAATTCTAAATTATAGCTTAATGTTTGAAAATGTCGTATGAAAAAATGCTGTTTTGGAGTTATATAAGGTATTAAAACATTAACTACACGAAACACAATTAATAATCAAGTTGGAAACCGTAAAAAACCTTGTTTGGAAAAATAATAATGCTACATGTTTTCTTCTGAAGAAAGAAATGTAAGGACAAAGTTTCATCGAAATAAAAGAATCCGTATATCATTTATTTAACGAATAACAAAACAGAGCAGTTCGCTACGGAATCGGTCTTTTTTCTTTAATTTTAATTTTTGTATTTTTTAATCCGACTGAAACTTTTTTGGTGCCTTCGTTATGCCCAAAGAAGCCATTTTGCATCATTAGTTTGTCCATATAATTTTCCATACAAATTTGGCAGCTGTCCATACAAAAAGGATATGTGAAAATTCAAAATTATGTATCTTTTGAAGGGATTTTTTGATCGATTTGGTGTCTTCAGCAAAGTTGTAGGTATGGATATGGACTACACTGAAAAAAAATCATACACGGTAAAAAAATATTTTTGGTGATTTTTTATTTAACTTTTTGGCACTAAAATTTGTTTTGCGAAAAAACACTATTTTTAATTTTTTTTATTTTTTGATATGTTTTAGAGGACATTAAATGCCAACTTTTCAGAAATTTCCAGAATAGGCAACAAATCTTTGACCGAGTTTTAATTTTTTGAATCAATACATTTTTTTCAAAAAATCAAAATATTGGTCGCAAAAAATTTTCGATTTCATTTTTTGATGTAAAATTGAATTTGCAATCAAAAAGTACTTTAGTGAAATTTAAATAAAAGGCACTGTTTTCAATTTATAGCCATTTTTATGTAACTTTTTTCAAAATAGTCGCAGTTATTGAATTTTTAAAAATAGTGCCCATGTTTGCGTACTTTTGAAAAAAATATTTTTGAAAAGCTGAGAAAATTCTCTATATTTTGCTTTTTCAGACTTTGTTGATACGACCCTTAGTTGCTGAGATATTGCCATGCAAAGGTT
Source organism: Culex pipiens pallens (assembly GCF_016801865.2). Lineage (NCBI taxonomy): Eukaryota > Metazoa > Arthropoda > Insecta > Diptera > Culicidae > Culex > Culex pipiens. Next base: position 203,731,374 of record NC_068938.1, read on the forward strand.
TAAAAACAAGAAAATTGATGTTTTCTAAGTCTCACCCAAACAACCCACCATTTTCTAATGTCGATATCTCAGCAACTAATTGTCCGATTTACAATGTTAAAATATGAAACATTCGTGAAATTTTCCGATATTTTCGAAAAAAATATTTTCAAAATTTTTTAATCAAGACTAACATATTAAAAGGGTGTAATATTGAATGTTTGGTCTTTTTGAAATGTTAGTTTTGATTTAAAATGTTTGAAAATATTTTTTTCGAAAAGATCACCAAAAAAGTTTCAGTCGGAATACAGAAAAAATCGAATGACCGAAATCTCTGAGAATTGCTCAACAGTAAAACATGGCTTTTCGTTAGGATGACAGCAGCTTCTCAAGAAAACCCGTTTTTTTTTTGGTAAGATAATGTCCCAAAAATCACAATTTTTATTTAAAAAAAACTTAATCATCGTTGCCATTATTTTTGTTTTTTTTTCAATGAAACATACTTTTTTTGGAATTCTGAGTACGTCATCAAATTGTGCGTCCAATTTTACATAAAATTCCATTTCAAACCAAATTTCCAAACTATCACCATTGAAAAACACGTCTTTTTTTGAATGTTCAAAAATGAAGGGGTCGTACAGCCCCTCTATCACACAGCAGACATGCATCGGGACTAAGAGCTCTTCTTAACGGCACTCAGTTTGTTCTAGTTGGCATTTACGTTTTGAATAATGCCAGTTGAAAACGTCTTGTTTTTAGCATGAATATGTAGAAAACATTGACCTCACCGACTTCAGGTATATTTTCATGTGACTGTTCTCATAAGCTCTCAAGAAGAACATCTTAATCACTGGCACAACATGCTAGGAATCATCTACGCGAAATGCCAAACAAGTTCTTCTAAAAGAGCATTTAGAGCGGATGCACGTCTGGTCACAAGATATCGAAAAATGGAGCTCGGATTCGTGACCAGGGACAAAAGTTACCCCTTAGGCAACGGGTCAACTTTTTCTCGATTTCATGTGAGTTGGCAGAGAAAGACCCAAATATTACTGGAAACAAATATTTATTTTTTCTAACCTTTTCCGATGATTTCAGTTTAAATATTTATAGGTTTGTCGAATACACGTACAGTTTCGGCAATCTTATTCCTTAGTTACACCTTCCTTTCGATAACACAATATTTGCAGTTCCTGCAAGCAGTGCAGCAA